>NC_137203.1:6368213-6408213 GCF_960531495.2 Zeus faber
TGGATGGATTGAGTCTCAAAGTCGGCCGAGGCCACTGTACCTTCCCAGGAAAGGAAGCAATAGACGATTACTCTCAACAGGTGTCGGCGCTACAGAAGCAGCTGAGTGGGGTATGTGAACATAATTTGAGTGATTGATGAACTAAAATGTAATTTGTGCGCTGACAAACCTTTCCCTGTGATCGCCCTCCGAAAAAACAGTTGCACCATCAATACGCACAGCAGGAATTCCACTTTGAAAAGACCATCATGAGGCTGCAAACCGAGCTGCAGCGAGTTCGGATGGAGAAGGACGTCTTGTCTGAGCTCAAGTAAAAATACATGGAACATGTTTGCATTATTTAGGAAAAGCAAGATGAAGAAGGTGTTTAAAATACCCAGACTCCCATGTGTTTTGGCGTTGAAGGATGAAGGATACGAGGAAACACGCTGACGAGGTTGAAAGGATGCAGCGGTTGCTGGGCGACCTCCGGCGCACCAAGCGCTCTGGGGAGCGGAGGCTGCAGGAGATGGAGGAGGCGGCCGAGTCTCTGAGCAGGAGGGCGGAGTCGCTGCAGTGCACGGTGAAAGGGGTGTACTCTACTCTGGCGGCACACACAGGTCGATCCGGAGGCGGCGCCGGCGCCGGCCCCCGGGCTCCAGGCAGCCCCGGGCAGCTGCCCCTGGGAGCGCTGGCCGCCAAGGTGCTGCAGGATCTGGAGAGCGAGAACGACAGGCTGCGCGAGAGGCTTTCAGCGGTAAGAGTTTATCACGCTCATGTCGTTGTTGGATCGCTTTGTGAAAGTCCTCCATTAATCTTCCACAGGTGTTTGTATATCTTTAATTTAGTCATTTCCCCCTCAAGATCCTCTTCCCAAACTGTACATTTGTCACTATTTTGTGCCAGGCAACGGACCGGCCGAGGAGTGAGGAACACAAGTGTCAAGGCAAAGCAGAGACCATTTCAAAGGAGCAGAGAGACAGGTGCATAAATAGTTTTAACTTTTACAAAATGTGCTCATCAAAAAAAAACAATTCCCAAAAAGTGAACATTAGAATTTTTGTGTGGATGTTGGAGGTTCACATAGCTCTACACAAAAACAATCCTGTATTTAGTGTGTGTGTGTGTGTGTGTGTGTGTGTGTGTGTGTGTGTGTGTGTGTGTGTGTGTGTGTGTGTGTGTGTGTGTGTGTGTGTGTGTGTGTGTGTGTGTGGTGCCTTTTGAAGGTAGATAAAGCTATCCACTATAATGGGACTCATATTAGGAGTCATTGTTTTGTCTCAGATTTGAGCAGCTCATGGCTAGTCATGAACAGAAGGTGGCGATATTGACCCAGAAACTGAGCTCGCCCAGAAGCAACAGCACCAATCTGCACGTGAAGTTGGAGCTTATACAGTAAGAGCTGTTCACAATGAAACTCAATCTTTTCACAGAGGAGGGCTCGTTCTTTCAAGAAGGGCTCATTTCATTTGATGCTCAAAACGTCTCGGTCATCCTTGTTTAAAATCCCAAAGTATTCAGTACAGGTCCAGTAGGTCGTCACATTGTTTTAATGTTTCTTACTAAATGCCTGGTACCTTTTTTTTTTTTTTTTTTTTTTTTTTTTTTTTTTATAGAAAACACCCAGAGAACCCAGTGTCAGTGCACAGTTGTCAGGTCACTGATCTGGAGTCAGCCTCATCCATCCAGAAAGAAAGGGTACATACAAATATCTTGTGCTGTAGTGGTCACGTTGTTCTCCTTTAGCTTGTGCCGTTTGCTTTGATTTGTTTTGGTTTGGTAACCCTGTCCTGCTGTAGGTGTGTGGCGCGGAGCAGCAGCTTCAGACCCAGCCTCGGGTTGAGGAGATCCAGGGAGGGAGAGAACACCCTTGGAGATCAACAGGGGAGCAGGACTCCCAGCTGGACCAGCTCACGGTACCACAGACAAACAAACAAAATGGAAACAGGATCATGTTTGGATTCATTTAATCAGTCTGTTGTCAAGAGCTTCTTTCACAGATAAAAAAAAAATGTAAATAGTCATTTTAATTTCAAATTTTTTGGTGAGCTATTGATGGGTGATCAACCACTAATAGATACATTTTCGAGAGCACTGGTCAGCATTAGTTTTTTTCGGAGCAAATGACGCCGATGAATAGAGCCCATAATGTTCGTCTGGTGTTTTCTGTGTCAGGAGGAGCTGCGTGGACTCCGTGAGGAGCTGGTCCGGGAGAAGGAGCAAAACCAGCACGAGCAGGATCGGAGCAGAGCCCTGGCAGCCACGGTGGAGCAGCTGCACAAGGAGCGGGAGGAGCGCCACCTGGTGGTACAGCAGCTTGAGAAGCTGGTGGGGACCGTCAAAGAGGACCGCCAGGCTCAGCTGGAGAGCCTGGTAAGCGGCACGGGCGCTATCGCTTCACTGCACTAAAGCAGACGTTCCCAAATGTTTTTTTTATGCCAAGACCTACATGTTGAGTTACATTCTAGGATCACCATGTCCAAAAGTATCAAAGTAATTCATAAGCAATTAAGTAATTTATTGTTATTCAACGGATGTGTTCACTTCCCATCATTTTTAACTGTTATAAAATGATGGTAACTACTGTAACATTTTAGTAATTCCTGGGTTGAAAAAGAGCATCCTTCCCCATCCTTTACATTTTCAGACTGTTGCAATCAAAATTGTGCAGTATAGTGAAGATATGGTAAATGCAGGATTTATATTTTCTTGAAAAAGAATGCAGCCTCTCCCCTCACCCGGGACGGCCGCTCCACACTTTTCCCAAGTAAAAAATGTATCAAGCTGCTCAAAATCCCTGCGTACTGAATCTATACCTGCTTCAGGGAAATTAAAGGTCAGGCTCGAGTTCAGGAAACTCTTTGACGTCTGGCTTCCTGCTGCTGCCGAGGGAAAGGCTCCTTCCCCACAGTTTAATTCAATCAGCCGAACATGCATCCCACCGGTGTCTCCCAGAGGAGTGGCGAGCAGCGGCAGCGAGAGCTCCGGGAGGAGTCGAAGGCCCTGAGAGCAAAGCTGGAGGTGACCAGGGAGCAGCTCCACGGGGCTGGGCAGCAGGAGGCCCGTCTCCAGGTTCTGCTGAAGGAGAAGACCCGGGAGGCCAAGGAGTCCCAGACGCTCCTGACGGAGAAGGAGAATGAGCTGAGGCGCCTGGAGCAAGAGGCCCAGCAGGTGAGGAAAGCAGCACCTGAGCACTGTAATATCTAGCAGGGTGTGTCTCAAAAGGATTTCAGAGGGAACTTCTCCCTTTTCAAGGACCGTTCCAGGCTGGAAGAGGCCTGTTGCCGGTGCCGGGTGCTGCAGGTGGAGGTGGAAGGGCTGAGGTCGAAGCTGCGCACCCGGGAGCAGCTGGTGGAAATCCTGAGGCTGCAGATGGAGAGCGGCGGCGAGATGACGGTGCAGCACGGCCGCACCATTGACAGCCTCCACCAGGAGAAGGTCCAGCTCAGCCACCAGCTCAGAGAACACCAGGTGGAGGTCCAGCAGCTCAGGGTGAGGAGCTGCACAGGAACCTGGTGATTGGTGAATTCTGAAGGGCACTTACCTGTAGAAGGTTACTTTTAAGTAATATGTACTTAGTTTTAATAATTTTTATTAGTGGGAAAATATTAACAGAAATTCACTGTTTCCAAGTGCAAACAAAAAAGACCATCCTGAAAAGAACCACTGTTGGCATTAGTTTAAACTAATCCACTAATATCCATTAATAATTGTGTAGCCCCCCCCCCCACGCCAAAACAGCTGTGACCCGTGGAGGCATGGACTCCACCAGACCTCTGAAGGTGTCCTGTGGTATCTGTAACCAAGACATTAGCAGCAGATCCTTTAAGTCGTGGAAGTTGTGAGGTGAAGCCCCCATGGGTCGGGCTTGTTGTTCCAGCACATCCCACAGATGCTCCATCGGATCGGACCCAGACCCCGCCCATCCACATGATGAAGAAAACGTGATTCATCAGACCAGGCCACCTGCTCCCATTGCTCCATGGTCCAGTTCTGACTCTCACGCGCCCATTGTAGGCGCTTTCGGCGGTGGACAGGGTTCAGCATGGACACTCTGCAGCTACACAGCCCCATACGCAGCAAGCTGCGATGCACTGTGTGTTCTGACACCTTTCTATCATAGCAGCATTAACCTTTTCACCAATTTGTGCTACAGTAGTTCTTCTGTGGGATTGAATCAGACAAGCTTGACTAAACTCGTCACACACATCAATGAGCCCATGGGCGCCCATGACCCTGTCATCGGTTCACCAGTTGTCCTTCCTTGGACCACTTTTGGTAGGTACTTACCGCTGCTTACCAGGAACACCCCACAAGACCTGTGGTTTTGTGATGACCCAGTCGTCGAGCATCACAATTTAGTCATTGTCAAAGTTGCTCAGATCCTTACGCTTGCTCATTTTTCCTGCTTCCAACACATCAACTTCAAGAACTGACTGTTAATTTGCTGCCTAATATATCCCACACCTTGACAGGTGCCGTACATATATGTGTGTGTGTGTTGTTATTATTGTGTTATCTGCTGCTGGGCTGCTGACAAGCCAGTGCGCTAAACCTCCTCTGCAAGGCAGGCGGACGTTAAGAAATATCCCTGCCTCCAGTTGGACCAATCATCCCCGATTCGAGGCAGCTTGGCGGCCGAGGGAAAGGGAACCCAGCTGTGGTCCACAGCCAATGCTTGACCATGCCCCTTTGTCTGCCGCCACAACCGTTCAGACTTACAACCAGCTCTCTGAACAGTCTGTATTGTACGCTGTGTACAATACCGCGGCATGCGTGCGCTGTGTCTCAGCGTCAAGCATCTCATTGTGCATCACCCTTTATACACAGTATACACTATATACACTATAGTCTATATGGGGGACAGTAGCTCAGGATGTAGAGCGGGTCGTCTAGTAAGCGGATCGATCTGGTTTGATCCCCGGCTCCTCTTGGTACCGTGTTGATGTGTCCCTGGCTGCCTCTATACGGCAGCCCACTGCTCCTAGATACGTCCGTCACTAGGATGGTGAAATGCAGAGAAATTGCAAATTTCTCTGTTGTGGCATCGATAAGGTTATATAAAAAAAATATATATATATATCCGCATGAAGGTAAATAACTGGCACATCATAAGAGACGTCATCAACACGCAACACGCCCACTCGCTCGATGTGAATGTTCCGAACAATAACTTGCTCAATGATCCGAGAATTTCCTGCTCCGTTCAGACATTACCTGGACTTTGTACTCGGGTGCTGGCTGGGTAAAGTCCTGGTTAATGTTAGGGTCATATGACTCAGACATTTGCGTTCACACATACAGCTCCTCCGGGTAATGTCCAGATAATTTCAGGTTTACAGTGCATGTGTTAAAGCAGCTCTACACTACAGTGTTGGCAAAATATCTCTCAATTAAAAAAAACAAAAAGCGCACACAAAGCATTTACCTGGATCACACACAATGATCTTCAACCATGGGTTACTGTTCTTCTCTTCTTTTTTAGACTCTAAACTTTTTTTAAACATTTAAATAATAAAAAAACGATTTAAAAACAACTTAGAAGACTAATTGAAGGACTAATTGAAGGCTGAGCTGAAAAGAAAAGTTTTTAGCCTTTGCTTGAAAGCCATTCGCTTGAAAGCGCCTACAGAGTCTGCCTGTAATATTCTGTGGTAGCTTGTTCCAGCTTGGGAGCGTACTTTAAAAAGGCTGCATCTCCAGTCTTCTGACTGGAGTGTTGTACTTCTACCAGGCAGCAGTGGAAGACTTGAGGGCTCTACATGGAGCACAGAAGACCAGTCATTCTGTGACGTAGACCAGTCTGAAGCCATTTTTAGTTTTGTATACAAGGAAGAGGACTTTAAAATCTAATTTAAATAAAACCTGATAATATCACCTAATGGGAGCAAGTAAAGTGAGAAAAGTAAGGGCCCGCAGCAGCTTCCCTGTGCAACACCAGAAGTTATATCATGTTTCTTTGATACATGATCTAAGACAGATAAAAAAAAAAAAATGTTCCCCCCTCCCTTAAATTCTGAACCAGTTTAGGACACATCCAAACAGACCAACCCAGTTCCCCAGACAATCTATGAGAATTTTGTGATGAATGGTGTCAAACGCGACGCTAAAGTCCAAAAGAACAAGAATTTAAGCCTTGTTGACATCAGCTCAAAGTCTGAAATCATTGATTATTTTGGTGATAGCCGTTTCTGTGCTGTGATTGGCTCTGAAACCTGACTGAATAAATGTTGTTTTCATTTTCAAAATAGTACAATTGATTACAGACTATTTTCTCAAGTACCTTATTTAAAAAAAAAAAAAGAAAAAAAAAGAGGAAGGTTTGACATGGGCCTCTAGTTACCTCGGACCCCACTGTCCAAGTGTGGTTTCTTCTACAGTGGTCACACAACAGAAATTATAAACGCATCAGGAAAAAACCCCGGTCTCAAGTGATGTGTTAATGATTTCGCAGAGCTTAAGACACTATTAAAAACCCTTTAAAAATATATATAGTAGGGAGAGGATCAAGAGAGCAAGTTTAAGATTTACTGTATTACAATCCCACAGAGCTCTGCAACACAAATAGAACTGAAGGTCCACATGGATGCTTTCCTTTTATAGAGTTGACTACTTAAGTAGCCAGCAGCAGAAGTAATACTCGCTCTAATAGTTGTAAATTTTCTTTTAAAGAACGTAACAAATCCCTCACATTTTGTGACAGATGCTTGATTTAAAATATCAGGAACAGGATCAGGATTAAGCAATTCACCCCGGTGAGAGTTACAGGTTACAGTTTACTGAAACGTAGTGACTGTTAAATGTTTGGATGATTTTTGGAAGGCATCGTCAGCACCAGTGACACATAAATAAGGTGTTCTTTTGTGATCTCATGGCGTGTTGAAGTCAGCAGATCCTCACTAACCAACCCTCCCCCCTCCTGCGCAGGCTGAGTTGGCTCGGACCAAGACCGTCCTGGGTTCCCTGGCCGAGCAGCGGCTCTGTGTCCAGGACGCGGCCTTGGAGAGGCAGCAGCTCTCCGTCCAGCTAGAGGCCCTGCGCGCGCAGCTGCTTTCTCTCAGCGGTCAGAGAGCTTTCTAATGGGACTTAAACAGCTTTATTTGCTTGTTTGTTTGTTTGTTTTTAAACATTTTTTAACCTGTGCTGTCAGCATGCTGGGCATACAACAAAGAGTATTTGTGCCATTGCATTTTGGATAGAGTTAGTCTGCAAGGGGAGTTCAGGTTCTCAACCTGCAATTTAACTCTTTTATTATTTCTTAAATCATCAACAACAGCTGCAAAAACTCTTTCCTGTGGACGACCTGTAGGATGACAAGAGCACAGATTTTGGTTATAGAGAACCACAGGGACTTAAACAGCTTTAAACCTGAGGCTTCACTGCCATACCATTCTAGTTCCACTCTAACACAACGTTTCAGTATATGTCGTACAAAGTGCTATAGCATGGCACCGAACCAAGGGCTCTCACAATCATGGAATTTTGGGTGATAATAAATTGGTCACATACGTGATTAATACATTAATTGTCTTTTTTGGTCATCTAATGCCATAAAATGACCAATGACCAAAATGTAATTTTATCTCGACTATGTCTCAGTATAAGACTGTGAAACCTTATAAATTGACAAATATCGACATTGAATATTGGAACATAAAATGGGTAGAAGTTAATTTTCCTCAACCCAACTCATGTGAAGCACACCTAATTAACTTTTTATTTGTTGCAGCATTTCTCACACTGGCTTGAAAGTCCCCTGACATTTGGATGACAGCATCCAATAACAGAGATGTAGCAAAATAATTGTGATGAGTTGCACAGTACCCCTTTAAGTTGTAAACAGATGAACTCCAAAGATAAAACCCTTCATCTTTCATTTTTGTCCGAAACCAGAGAGGACTTTAACGAGATCAAGCTGTTTTCTTAGGTTTTCTATTGTTCAGCGTTGTACATCATGATGTCTCATGGTATCACAGTGTCCACAACTATGTGTGTGGGAACGGCTACTATAAATCACACCCCGCGCAGCCTCCCATTATCATTCACCCTCATCTGGAATCCAACTTCTAACGTGCAGCTCTTGGAGTGTTGCAGTCCAAAAACAATAATCTCCCCAATTCACTGTGTGTGTGTGTGTGTGTGTGTGTGTGTGTGTGTGTGTGTGTGTGTGTGTGTTTCAGAGGAGAACGAGGAGCAGCGGAGGCTCCGCAGCAGCGAGCGGGAGGAGCACGAGGGCGCGGTCCTGAGGCTGAAGGAGCAGCTGAGGAATGCCCAGGCTGAGCTGGACCAAGCCCAGGGCGCCGTGAGGACACTGGAGGAAGCCGACCAGCGCGGTTAGAAACACACACACACACACACACACACACACACACAGACGTACAGACCCATCCGTCACCCCTCACGCCTCTGACCTGCTTAATTAAAACCCCCATCTGTCCTGTGTAGGGGAAGACGATCATCTGTTTCACATCAGACCGTCCCGTGTGAACCAATTAATGCTAAATATTTGCGGTCGCCATACAAATAAAGGCGACGGATAACGGTGATTTGTTTTCCCAAAAAGTAATGAAGTCGCAATGCTTAAAAATGCTTGCGGTTGGGTCGAGCTGAGCTGAGCTGGACGGTGTGACCCCGGCAGCCCGCTCCCCGTTATCCCGCTGAAGGCGATAGCTTTGTTTGATTTCTCTCCCTGCAGTTGGTCTGAAGCAGATGAGATGCCCTGTGTCAGACACTCTCTCTCAAAAATCGTCACAAAGATTTTTCTACAGAAAATCAAAATCATACTATATCAATACTATTTTAAAAATGTGGCATAAAAATGTCATATATTATATCAATAATATTTTTTGGTGGTGTCATGGAATTCACCCTTTGAACCATTCACCTACTGACCCTTCCACTGTCACACCAAGAGTTCCCAGGGTGCAACACTCTGTTGTCTACTGATGAAAGAAGCACTTTGGCCTCATCCGACACCTTCTGAAATCACCTTCTTGCTGCGGAGGCAATAGGGGCATCGGCTTTATGTACTAAAATATTTATTTCTTAAATGGGAAATGCAGGTAGAACCTTGGAAATACACCCTGTTTCAGGCACTTTAATGTTATACTGGTGACATACTTTTCAGCCTTCCTCTCTCTCTCTCTCTCTCTCTCTCTCTCTGTGTCTGTCTCTCTTTCTCTCAATTTTTTTTGCTTTTTTTTATGGGAAACATGCATTTACATTGCCAAAGCAAATGGAAAAGGAAAAATTAAAAAATAGATCACGTAAAAAAGAAAACGGCAAAAATGTTAATATTGCAGTAAAAATAAATATGTATATATACATAAATCAGTGAAGATAATCTTTCTCTCCCTGGTGTCCCTCCCCCAGGCCTAAAAGTTGCCAAGCGCATGCAGCAGCAGATTACTGCCAGGCGGGAGCAGATTGACACACTCCTGGGTCGAATCCAGCATCTGGAGGAGACGATGGAAAAACTGCACCAGGTGGCTCCCTCAAATATTTCTTGTGTGTAAACATCTTGTGACAGCACCGAAAGTAATCTCGTAAATATTGTCAAATTATTGATATTGAGGTATTCGTCAAAAAGGATTGGGTTGTTTGAGTTTGTCAATAGCGCCCACAACCACGGTCACCACTGCAAACACATACCCATAACATCTAGAAACTTTGAGTATCTGAAAGTTACTGTTTGTGTTGGTCGCTCGTTATCTGGAAGTACCCAGGAGTGTGTACTCCCTTTCTGTTTGACTTTTCTTTTTATTTTATCGTGGGAGAGGTTGGACTGTAAAGGGAGGTGAAACCGGGTATGCACGTAGCAGTGCTTGTGGTTTTTGGAGGACGTAAGATACTGTCTCAGAATAATGGTATGTCTGTAGCTAAACTGTGGACCTCCTCCCTTTGAAGCTCATTGTAAAAGTAAAAATTGTTGCTGTTAAATACTTCAGATATGATGAGATTATCCGAAAAAGTACGCAGCTGCCGTGTAGCCAAGACCCACGCATCAACGACGGACAAATACACAACACAACTGACTTCTTCCTGTGCGTTATACTTGTTACCACTGAGCATTTGCTTTTTAAAGCAGCGCTTAGTAAATCGTCATTAAATTGATTTTCACTTAAGTCCATCCAACAGGCCGAGTTTGGCTTTGTTGGGTTTTTTTTTAAATGCGACACCTTTGCGCCGCGGCGTGAAGGGGGTGGACAATCGACGACGACAACGCAAATCGTCATCGTCGTCCCTTCCGTCCCTCGCCTGCCTCCAGGACAAGCGTTCCCGGGCCCTGGAGAGCCGGCGTCAGGTGCAGGAGCTGGCGTCCGCCCGGGAGGAGAAGCGGCGGCTCGCCGAGGATCTGGCCGCGCTGCGCTCCCGGGAGAGGAGGGTCAAGGAGCGGAGCGGCCAGCTGGAGGCGGCCCTGCACAAGGTGCTGCTCTTCCACACCTCCCGTCCCAGTCAACAAGGGATTGACTCGTTAGAGAACTACTGCGGGCATGAGGCAGTTTAGTTAACGCTGTGAGAAATTAATTTATATGTACAACCCGAGAAGGGTCAGTTATTAGTCAGTAAATCACTTTTTCATCCTGGTGTGTATTACTATGTATTATATAGATCTGCGTGTAATATTGAGTCTATGATCATGCCCCTGTGTGTATTCCGTCACTATTTGCGTTCACTAGATGTCGGAGAGTTTCGCCGAGCGCCAAGACTTCATCCAGGTCCAAGAGCAGCAGTTGGTTCGGCTGAAGCTCCAACACGCGCTGGAACTGGAGGTACAACTGTCGCCGACGGACGCACAACCGGGTGAAAACGGTTCGGAAAACCAGACTGCCAAAAATCTGTCGCACTATCCCCCTCTGCCCCGACACCAAAACCCGAGCCCTGTAAGCTGACCCCAATCTGGTTTACCACAGAGATAAGCGATGTCCAAACCGTATCTATGTGTTGCATTTAGAAAGAGATGAGATTGTGGCAAAAGGAGATTTCACAACAGGGTGCCTGCAGGTGTCACACACACACACACACACACACACACACACACACACACACACACTGGGGGGTGATAGCAGGCTGGTGTCTTGAAACCTCTTAGTTTTACATATATTGGGCCTTTAAAAGTGAATGCATTATTTTATTTACCAATATATTTCTCCTGCGTCAAAGTCAACATTTATGATGTTATAAAACCGTAAAAACCTTCTCACTTCCGTACTTACCTGTAGAGAAATCCAAGGAAATCCTTGTACTGACTGACCTCTCTGAAGTTCTGGGGAATAAAGTCATAGTTGGATTTATTCCACTTCCTTATCGCTTACCTTGCCATCTGACATGAAGGAAACTGTTCTAAGCAGAGTTTATAGAATAATTTAGTTCATCAGCCTGTTTCCACCTAATACCGACCTCTGTCCTTTTCCAAATATATCGTACTTACATTTACATTTTACTGTGATATTTTATCGAATAAGAGAGGGATGAGAGAGATGTCCAAAAATCTGTCTTAACAAGCTTCTTTAACTTGATACCTGCAGAAACCCTGCACCTGGACAAACTGATCTATTCTCAAATTCATGCCGTCCTGCAGGGGCTCCGGGGCCAGAACCTGCGATGCGCAGCGAGCGCCCGCCCGCCCGCTCCGCCTCCCCCGCCTGCTCGGCCATTGGCCCGCCGCGCCGAGCCCGCTTCCCGGAAAACCTCAGAGGCGCACGCCGAGGTGCGTCAGAGATTCCTGGTATCCTCGGCTCAGCGGCCGTGTGGCTCTGCCCATTGGGCGGGAGTCTGTACGCGTGTTTGTTTGGCTGCACAAAGCTACAAGCTCAGCACATCTGCTCGTCCTCACAAAGAGAAACACGCCCTGCGCCGCATTCCAGCGGCAGCGAGAGAATCTGACTGAACATGGCTTTAGCGCTAGCAACAGTAACAGGGGGGTGCCTTAAAATGATCTCCCTAACAATGGTAACCCGGGGGGTGGCATAAAATGATCTCCGGGAGATCATTCAAGGTCTACCGTCGTTTTGAGCAAAATACAAAATATGAGAATGTGAACTGTCATCAGGAAAATGTTGAGCGGTCGTGTAGGATGTGCGCGCTGGGCTGAACCTCAGTTTGACACCCGTCCTTTATGGTCCTTTATGGTCCTTTATGGTCCTTTATGGTCCTCAAACGTTTTTATGACGAGGCACCTGTGGCAGACCAAACTCTGGCTGGGGACCCGCCTCCTCCAAAAAAATAGAAAAAAGTACTGCACACTTTATATGCTTATAATAAACTACTGTGTGGTTTAATATTTAACTTAAGAAATATATTTTGTCAAAAATATATATATAAAAAAAATAATAATAATAATAAATAAATAAATCTTGCTGTGCAAACCAGTTGGGTCAACTATTTGTTAGGAGTCACAACCCCCCCCCCCATCTCCACAATGGTGCTATTCTCTCCGCCGAACCTCTCCCAGCCTCTGAAGTCTCCGGAGCTGCAGGAGAACTCGGAGAACCGCAGACCACACGGGGGCGGCGGTTCAGACCACCACCGCTTCCCCCGGTGGGAGGGTGAGACCGGGACCACGCGGTGAGTCTGGCTTCCTCCCTCGCACCTTCAGGCCACGCATCAAACTCCTGTGTGTGTGTGTGTGTGTGTGTGTGTGTGTGTGTGTGTGTGTGTGTGTGTGTGTGTGTGTGTGTGTGTGTGTGTGTGTGTGTGTGTGTGTGTGTGTGTGTGTGTGTGTGTGTGTCTGTCTCACCTTCACGACTGTTCTCATGTACACGCCACGTGCTTCAAACTCTGATATCAAATGGATGGAAGACAATTAACGCTCGGGCTATAAAAGACTCATGGAAAGCGGTCTGACTTTGTGGCACCGTGGAATATAAAGGTAAACCAGTGAAAAGCTGACCGCAGAGCCCTGCAGCGCTGAAGGGCGACCACCACCGTTAGACTCTTTCAGCGGTCCTATGAAATTGAAGAAATTATGAATGTATTTCGCATTCTCCTTCCCTCGTTTTTATGTGAACGTCGAAAGTAATTCCTCCACCGGGTTCGAGCCTCGCCCCCACACACACGGCACAATTTTGAAAAACTGGCAGGAAGCGGGGAGGGGGGGGGGGCGTGCCTCGTTTCCAAAAATGAGTGTGGTTTCGTAGTCTCCGCTCGGTCGATGCCGTTGACTGTTGGACCGCCCTCGTTTTGTTTTTTTTGTTTGTTTTTTGTTTTTTTTATTCATAAGGTAAAAGCCTCTTAAAGTACTCCTCTCCATCTGCGTCCTGCCTGTACGCCTTGTGCTGAATCGACCAGTAGGTGGCGCTGCTGAGACGCCCTCGCGACCTGACGCGCCGTAATGCAGATCTCATCACGTGTAAAGAAATGTAAACAATAAGCCGAGGATGAATGTGTTTGATCGGGGACAGTATATCAGTCATATATTGCAGTTTACAGATCTAAAAACATGTTGTAAACAAATGTGTTCAAAATTGTGTTTAGAAGAGTATTTTGTTTCGGGGTAGATTGAGCCAGTAGCAGCAAATTGCAGAATCAGTGTCCACGTTCTGACACAAATGCCCGGCCATTATGGGTTGTGAGTGAAATCATCTCCCCCCTCTCACAAAATGGCCCCTGACTATGTGATTTCTTTCAGAAATATGTTAAATTGTGGAAGTTTGCGGTGTTTTCGTACCTTCTGCTTTGGGGAGGGCCGGGCGGATTCTTAACTCTTTTTTTTTTTTTTTGTGTGTGTACGCGCCGTTTGCAGTGAGCCCCGGCTTCTGAAGAGGACCGATCGGAATCGGAACCGCGGCGGCTCCATCTTCCCCTCTGAGAGTGAGTGTTTCTGTTTTAAAATTTCACACGGGGGGGGGGGGCTGTTTGTCCACTCTTCAGATCGGCGGCAGCACAAGTCTTGGAACTCGTGTTATAAATAAAATCGGCGCGTTCAAACCCGTCTCGTCTCTTTTTCCTCGTGTCCGCTCCTCAAACCGTGAAGCGCTGATGTTTCTAGGCCGCGCAGCGCCGAGGCCGTCGACTCCCAAAATCTGCACCTCATCTCCTCAGCCCCTGACGATCGGCTGCAGGTCGCCTGTTCACTCTCTTTTGACCTCGAGCCCAAACATTAAGGTGCTAAACAACAATCCTGAGCCTGAATACCCCCTGACCAGTAATGTAAGTATTCTAAATGAATATTAAGAATTATATATTTTATGATAATCCATTTAATTATATATATTTTTTACTAAATGAATATAGATATAAATGATTAATATATTATGTATGTATTATTGTTTAATATTTTATATTATTGTTTTTTTATTTTATGCAAAATTTATGAACTAAATGCATGAATACTGTGTGTACAGTAAACTACGTCTGGTATTCTACGACTTGAGGTTGTTTCACATTATTCAGGGAACATTTTGCATAAGTATGTGCGCAAAACCAATTGGAAAACGCTGCCTGACACCTTGTGTGTACAGAGTATTACAGGAGATTAATAGTGGCTGTTTGACTTACCTTGGGCAGCTCTCATTACAGGGAGACACCTGCTTGCACAGACTGACTCACTATTTGCTTTATGGAAAAAAAAACCCTATTTGTTCAGCGGCCAGTCCAGAGGCCGAGGTAACAGAGCCGGAACCCAGGAAAGAGGAAAGCTGGACGAGCGCCAAGCCGGAGGTGAAGGCCTGCGGCGGAGCAATCTGGGTTTGTAGGACAGATGTCGTACAGGGTGAACATGTTTTGTATAACGTGAGAAGGATGATGTATGGTGGGTCAGTCTCTCAGTGTCCTGTTTCAAATCCACATCGGGAATGTTAGAAATCAGTCAGGCTTCACAGTCGGTATTTTAATGCCTTGCAGAAATCTCCTTTTATTAGGGGTTCCAAGAAGAAAAACGGCGAGGGCAGACGGCAAAAGAAGCCTACGCAAAAACATCAGTTGGCTGTCGTTAGGCAGTCTGTTTTGTAATTTTTTGTGTTGTCTTTTCTTCATAAAAATAAAAATGATTGAATTGTTTTGAAACAATGGTTTCTCAGTGGCTTTATTCAGATAGCGTATTTATCGTGTGGAAGATTTGTCGTGCGGCCTGCCGATCTGGAACCACAGCATTTAACGAGACCCGACGCATGTTTCATGCATCCGGGCTGATTTTGGCCTTGGACTTGGCACTCGGGCCTTGGTGCCCCTCGGGATCGAAGCACGGGTGCTGGGGCCCCGTCTTCTTCTGTGTTTCCTGTTCCTCCTCGAAGAGGTAGCTCATGAACTGCGCAAGGGAGAAAGCTTGCGCTGTAATGACGTAAGTTTGCCCAAACAAAATTCAAACTAGGTATTAAACTGTTAATTCTGCCCCCCGGGCCGATTTGCAGTTGTACAAGTGTGTATGGTATTTGCATTTGACCCCGGCCGTGCGTGCGTGTGCGTGTGCGTGTTTGGATACGCCTGAAGACGTGAGGTGAGAGTTGTCGCCTCTTACCTGCACCCGAAACCCCTTTTTCAGGATGTACTGCATGAAAGCTTGGGTCACGTACATCTTCTTCAGCTCGTCATCCTGCGGGGGGGGGGAACCAAGTAGATCAGTAGGTTTGAGATACGCCCGGAGACACGCACACGCACACGCCCGCACGCACACCGGGTCGCGAGATGCTGCAGCGACGGCAGGGCCTCACCCTCTCACTTTGATGGTTTAGAAAGTCAAATTCGTCGGGGAGAGCGTTGGCGTCTCCTTCGTCGTAGCCGTTCCAAAGTTTAGGATCCAGGTACCACACCCCGTATTTGGGCTTCTTGGTTACTGTACTCCTCTGACAAACAAGCACTCAAAAGGTTGTAATCAACGCCGTGCCTACTCCACCCTACTTAGTCTGAAAAATAGAAAAAATCCAAAGAGCAACTACTGCTTTGGCCGGCTCAGTATTTTGCTGGCACGCTGCTGTTTTACCTCATTTGGCCGAGCGGCTTCTGAGAGCAGCTTCTTTGCGTGCTTCTTATGTGACCCCAGGACAGCGTATCGCGGCTCCTCCGGCAGGTGCGACGCCAGGATGGTCTCCTGCGTCGGCCTCATCTCAAAGTCCCTGATGAAAAGGCCCAGGATGTAGGCTTCCGTGACGCCGTCCTTCTTTCCGCCCTGCACCGTTCAACCGCGCTCGCGTCATCAATCAAGAGTAAAAAGTTGAGGGTCGAAAGGCGGGTTCACGCCCCGATGTGATGTAGAGGGTGCGGGCTTACCAACAATTTGTACCACTCAAATAGAGGCTTGACGACTCTCTTGATGTCCTCGTTCTCGAGCGGGGCCTCCGGGGCTTTCTGGGTGACTTTCTGGACCTCGCTGTCCCTGTCGTCCCGCACGTGCAGACCTAAATAGGGGTTCTTTGGACTCGGCTCCGGCAATCCAAGGTGGCTGTGGAAGGATTCACGCGATAATCATTTTATTAATTCCACCTAAAAGACAGCGTGCGGTCCCGTCACGAGCTGTGCAAATTGTCGGACCTTCGCGTTCTCTTTATTTATCGCTCAACGGGCTCGACCGGGGTACTTGCGTCTCGTTTGCGGGCAATTTGTCCTTTCCGCCGTCCGCCTGCCTCGCTAGCTCTTTATCTGGTTGTGTACCGACGTCGAGTTCCTCTGTGGGAGCTTTGCAGCCCTCCGGGTCCAGGATAGACAGCACCTGATTGAATAACTACGGGAGGAGAGACGAGGCCCCGTTTGAGAATGTTCGTCAACGTCGGAATCGGCTTCGGTTGAGTTGGAAACACCACCTGGTCGGTGCAGGGGCGGGGAACCTCCAGTCCAGTCAAAGCGTGTTTTACAATTTGCAAGACGAAAATGATGAAACATTTCCTTGAAAAAATAAAAATATATTTTTGTCTTTCATAGTTATTAGTCATAGTAATATTTCTTTGTTATGTTATAGTTTTCTTTGATAGGTCATAGCATTCTATGGCCCACAGGATGAAAGGTTCCACGGCCCTGGATTACCTGGATTCGCTTTTTTTGGAGATGCTGTCACGATTCTCTGGTGTTGCTCGGCAGCGTGACAGAAACGGGGCTCTGTAGATCAGAGAGACGGGCCGCAGTAAGAGCCCAAAACCCCACCCGGCGTAACGCACTGACCTTCTGGGGCATGGCTTGCTCGTAGTGCGGGTACAGCGTGAGCGGGTGCCGCTGCATCTCTCTCTCCGCGTCCGCCACGTTCCCCCTGCGGGTCTCCTGGAGGGCGCTCTGCCTGGAGAAGGCCTGCGTTCTGGAGATGCGTCGCCTGGAGCCCCGCCCGCCCGACGCGCTGTCGAACACGACGGGCCAGGAGTCCTCGCTCGGCCCAGACGGGACCCAAATGGGTGTGGCCGCGTCGTTCGCCGGGCAGTGGAGGTCGTTTTTGACGAAACGCCAGGCGCTGCTGTCCACGTACGGCTTTCCCGGGTCTTTCAGGGACTTGGTCTGGAGCCTCTCCTTGTACCTGTCGATTGGGTTGGAAAGGGCGGGGTGTCGGAATTAATGAAGGTCGACGCTTTGGTGTGTGTGTGTGTGTGTGTGTCTGTGTGTGTGTGTGTGTGTGTGTGTGTGTGTGTGTCTGTGTGTGTGGTTGAGAGGGCCTATACAAGCCGCTCCCAGTTCACTCACCAAGGAAAGGTTTTCGGTGTGCGTCTTCTGTCCATGGCTGGTCTGTTCCACAAGAGAAGCTAAGAATAAGCTGATGCACAACGCTGATTTCTAGGTTTGAGAATACAAAGCGTTTCCCACTGTGGCTCCTGTACCGAACAGTTTGCTGTTACCTTGGTTACTGACCAACAATGCCCCATAGCGATCAACAAAAGAACCAGTTTTGGCAACCGTTCATTCTAGTAGTAGCGGTTTTGTTAGGGGTTAAGTTCATTATAGGGTAGTGGACACTACACATGATCAAATACATTAAATCCAAAGGCTTTAATGGTTACGCTATTACCTTAAAATAATGAAATCACTTTGCAATTTGTAAGTGTTGTACATGTTTTGGCCACTAGAGGTCTCTCGTTGTTAGACTGGAAATGTGAGCACCTAAGGATGCATGATAGAGGTGTGTGTGTGTGTGTGTGTGTGTGTGTGTGTGTGTGTGTGTGTGTGTGTGTGTGTGTGTGTGTGTGTGTGTGTGTGTGTGTGTGTGTGTGTGTGTGTGTGTGTGTGTGTGTGTGTGTGTGTGTGTGTGTGTGCTTGGAGTGGAATAGTTTGAAACTCAGCTCTTATATGGGCAGAGATGGACATTATGATGTCCCCCAGGTTGCCACAGCTACCGCGGGGCGGGGGCTGTGGGGAGTGTGTGCATGTGTTTCCATGGCGACTGGTATTGTAATGTCAGATGTCACATTGCATTTTTTCCCCTCAGTGTTCAACACTGTAAACCGGCCTTCCAACTCATTACATAAGTCAAAGTAAGTCGATAATAGTCTCTAATTTGAATTTATGAGTTCTTAATTTCACACAATTAATATTGTGTCTGCTTTTATGTATATTTAATTTTGTCAAAACTTTTAAGATTGTATTTGTAAGTTCCTGTTGGGAAATTAGCTTCTACAGAAGAAGCCAACTCACTTGATGCTTAGCTGTCATGTTGACAAAAAGTTCCCAATCATCCAACTTACTATCCGACCAGAGGAAGCTGCTCTGACAACAGTTCATTGAGTCATGTGGTTCAAGCACTGTTCTGTTTCTACCTAACTCTTAAAAATATACGGCACTTACCTGCGTTACATTATTCAAAAAGACAGAGGATTTGTCTTTTGAATTTGTCTGAACAACAATTTATTTTGACTGCCTGCAGAAACCTGTTCCAGCGGTGGTTGCAGGCTGATGACATGGATAATTAGCCCCGGTTCAGGCCCGAAGGCCCCTGTGCCGTGGAGACACACCCGGGAGGCCGGACCGACCGCTGTGCCCCTCTTTCAGCGCGTTTGATCCCTATTTATAGTGACAAACCAACTCCATAATCATTTTGAATGCAGCCACTGAAGTGCCTAATGCGCTGTTTCAGCCGCTTGCCAAGAACACAAGTGGCTTGAGTGGCGCTGCGAAATGAGTTGAGACACGGATATCCATTTGACGTCTGTTTTTCGGGGAGCCGCAGCCCTGGGTCGCTTTGCGCCGTCTTTCCCAAATATGTGACGGGAACGGACGTCCGTCGGCGCAGGGAGCGCGACGGCATTTGTGCCTTGCCGTTCGGTGGTTGAGCAGCGGCAGTGGAACCGTGTTCTACGACGGCCTGCTGTGTGCGCGGTGCAGCGGCCCCGCGGCCCCCGGGGAGATGCGGCAAATGTCTTTGTCGAACGATGACGCCGTTCCAAGTCACAGGGTGATTCCACCCGCGGCGTCCGGCTCTTTTGAGCAAAGTCTCCCGGTGGCCCCCCACATGCCTGGGCTTCACACAGCGACCCGCCGCCCCCCGCGTGTCGGGCGGAGCCGCTCGCTTCGGGCCCGCTGTGAAACTCACCTCTCCGGACCCTCCGCCCGAAGGTCACCGAGGAAGAGACCCCCCCCCCCCCCCCCGCGTCGGCGCCTCCTCGCCGGAGGGCCGCGCGCCGCACCGCGCCGCTTGTTTTAATTCGAGACAATTTTCTCTCACCTCCTCAAACCTCATTGGGAGTTTCTGAAACATGACACCCGTGTGAAGGCCCATTGTCTGCGCGGAGCTCTGGAGCTCTCCGAGTGGCTGCGTCGGAGTGGCCTGACTTTACTCCCCTTGGCATAACTGAGGAAGCAAATATTTGAATGGAAAAAAGCATCCCAAGCACTGTTTGTTTTCGACGCGTCCAAAGCACACAAGGAGTTGTGCGGTTTCAAAGCACACAAATGTTCCGTGTTTGTTTTTTGTTTTTTATTTATAGGGCATTATAATGCCCGTGTGTGTGCGGAAGGTGGAGTCGCTGATATGCTCTCAAATGCCTCCACAGAGCAAAATGTCTTTTTGATGCTCGGTTGGGGAACAAGGTGCAGGAGGTTCTACTGTGCCGACGCCTCAGAACGTGGCTGATATGCGGCTGTAGGATGGAACTGGAACATCATCACAAGCTGGCACTTGTGATGTTTCAGCCCCGGCAGCCTCATCCGAACGTCTATATTTGTGTTTCTGCTGCTTTTTATACATCGTGTACCTCCGCTGTTCTTTGGTTCCTTTCCATTGCCATCTCTCATAACGGCACAAACAAGTCAAAGAATCCAAAGCAACAGAACAACATTTATTTTCCTCCAGGGACTTTCGACTTGTCACTGACAGTAGCAGCACAATGGGGGGAAACCGGTGTAATATACAGGAAATGTTTTTGTTTGGAGTGAAATTGGGGGATCTGGCACCACGCTGGTCTTAAACTGGACAGGGGGTCGACTGATGTTTTTTTTTTTTGTTTGTTTTTTAGGAAGACTTTCACGACCTTGAGGGTGTGTGTGTGTGTGTGTGGGGGGGGGGGGGGCACAGAATGGATGCGCTAACCTGGTGAGACGTTTATCTGGCAGGGATTACCGAGGGCGTGGTGCTCGCCAGCGGATTTCGCTGCGATGCAAAATGCGGGCGCGGAGGTGCGCTCAAACATTTATCTCGAGTAATCATTGAATCACAATAACCTGTATACGATCATCTGCGCAAAACCGCTCGCGTGTTTTGTTTTGCGGCTTTCGTCCAAGGGTCATTGATTTTGGAGCAGTGCACATTTCCATCCTGTTCCTGAACAAATTTCACATAATTGATTCACAGCAAAAAAATATATATATGTTCATTGCTCTCACAATACTAGATTTATATTCTTACATATAAACTGCTTGTGTATAGTAGCATATGTCTATTTTATTACTATAAGCTACGCAGATATTCCTCCCATTAATCAAATTGTCATCAAGAAAATTTGCCAATTAGTCAATATTTTTGCCATAATGTGCACAATGAAATTGTGGTTGGTTGAGGCAGGGAAAACCGCCTCTTCTCATCGGAGGACGTTAAGAGTCGCATTTAGTTTTGAGCTAACGGGCAATTTACGGCTGTTGTTTTTTTGTTTTTTTTCTTCCCAGTTCACTCATACGGTAACCTTCAAATTCATTCAAAGGGCCGCCCTGCGTTGACGCGGAGGCCACATTTGGTCCGCGGGCCGCCGGTCGACCAGGCCCCGTTTCGGTGGCTTCTCGTGGGATGCATCCGCCCTTGAAGGTCTACATTTTCAACCTCTCACTTTTACTTCCAAATGATTTTGCACATGATCACCCCTAAACGTGTGATCCACAATGCAATCATTGTTGCATAACTCTCCCCTCGCAAAGCGGGGTCATCCGGGGGTTACAAAGCGCTAATGCACAACTCTTTTGTTTTAACTCCTGATGGTCCCAAAAGAGCGAAGCCGCCGCGGAGATCAAGGAGGTTTTTGTTCGGGAATGCGCGGCGCGGTGCGAAGCGATATGTTCCTCACTGCATTCTTGGGTGAACGTGTTCCTGTCGCTGCGCGGGAACAATGAATTGTTTGCCTCCTGTTATGAAACCCACACGCTGAATGGTGGGAAGCGGACCACGCCTAGGGTGGGCAGCGGGAACTGTCCGTCCAGCCCATCACATGAGCCCTGTTGCGGGACGTATCGGAATAATTCTAATAATACGTGACACGTTCATTGATCGAGTGGCTTGTAAACACAGCGGGGCTGGAGGGATCCCGCTGGAACCCGGCGCGTTTTCTCATGTTGCTCCAGCGGCCCCGACTTTCTCCACCGCCTGGACAGCGAGTTCTTACGGCCGGCGTGACGATCTCCTTGGAAAGAAAAGGGAGCGACCAAACACAACCTACATTATATTTTCGCTATAAAGCACCCCCCCCCCCTCCTCCCCCCACGGCTCTTAAGGGGGCTCAGGTTGCATTAATCACCTCCTCTGAAAAGGTCTGGCCCGCCTCAGCCGCCTCCACTCCCCCGACTAAGCCTGTATATCAGTCTGCGGCCTCACAGGGGCCTGGCGGGGGCCTGGTGGGGGCCTGGCGGACACCCGGTACCAGGCTCCGGCGGGTCGTCGGGGGGGGGGGGGGCTGTGGGAGCGGCGGCGCTGCGGAGGAGGAGTTCGGTGGCGCTGCGGAGGAGGAGTAGGGTGGCGCTGCGGAGGGGGGTGGTGGTGGCGTGTTGGCCGCGGCTCCCCCGGAGTGGAAGACACTGTTGACGTCGATGTCAAACAGCATTTCCAGGAAGCGGCAACGTTATTTTCTCCCCACTCGGAAGCGAGCGCCGGGGCGGTGGAGGACGACGGGGGTGGGGCGGGTTCTC
This sequence comes from Zeus faber, assembly GCF_960531495.2. NCBI lineage: Eukaryota > Metazoa > Chordata > Actinopteri > Zeiformes > Zeidae > Zeus > Zeus faber. The sequence goes on from NC_137203.1 coordinate 6,390,426, forward strand.
ACCGACGCCTCCCGACGTTTGAGTTTGTAGGCTTTCGGGTTGCACGTCCGTCTGGGATTTTGGAACGGCGCTCTTTAGCGGAGCCCTGGCTAGATGGATAGAAGTGTTACTGAGTTGGATAATAATAATAATAATAATAATAATTGGGATTTATTTAGCGCCTTTCACAAACCCAAGGACACTTTACAATGGAAAAAAAACAAGGAACAAGACAGGGTAGATAAATCCTGATTAATAAAGACAAGTGACAATTAGGACAAGTGTACAAAGCCGCTTTCAGCTTGATTCAAAGGAATGACTTTTGACCTGAACAAACTACAGGGAGTCTTCCGATTCGCTTTCATTCGCCGAGACGTCGCCGAGTGCGTCGTCAACGCCTGTTTCCAGCTCCTCGGCACGTCGAAAGATGAGGCGCAAGTGGTGACCTGTACGACGGAACTTCATCGACGACCCCCCGACCCGCGCGGCCGCGAGAGCGCGAGCCGACCCCACCCGCTGCCGTCTCGGACTCGAGCTCGATCCAATTTCGCAGGTTTTAACGTGCGTCTTCGTAGTTTTTTTTTTTTTGCCTTTTAATTCTGAGCCGCGGTTGTTGCTTAAAGGAAAAAGAGAAGTCCACCGTGGTGGGCCGTGCTGTCGCCCCTTCTCCGCCCGTTGGAAACGCGGCAGAATGACGCCGTCCCCGTCACGCCACATCCCAGGCCTCTCCAACCGGGGATGACACGACTTCAAACATCCCGTCCTCGCCAGAGTAGGAAACACGTTGGCGGCTTGTTTATTTATTTATTTGTTTTTTAAGGCCTCGTTCCGGCGGGAAACCGGCCTGGGTCTCGGGAGAAAGTCGGCACAGGAGAAGCCCACGTCGGTGAAATCCGTTCTCCGCGCCCGTCATGTGGGACCAGAAACTGCTGACTCCTCAGAATTCGTGTCACACCGAGGGAATAATTGAATCCAGCGGCTCATGACTGCGCATTGTGCACACGTAAATGCCCTCGCTGTTGCGTCCCGGGTAACGTCTCCGAAGTTGCAAAGCAAAAAGCCATCGGTGGAGCTTTTTTTTGGGGGGGCAGAGATAGTAATGTGTGAGGCCACAATGGGCGATCTGTACAGTCAAGACTTTCTGCAGGGAAAGGTTTTCTGCAAAAATAATTGACCCTCATCCGGATAAAAGTCTCCTTCTTGCATGTGACGCGTGGGGGGGGGGGCTTGTTTGTACAGCGTGGCCGAAACTGTAAAATCACGCGTGTGGAGCATCAAACAACTTTGTGTGGCTCTTCAAAGATGAGGCCTCGGTGTTGCTCCGCTGACCAAACATAAAAAGAAACGGATCACAAAGGATGAACCGTTTTACCCGACGTGTACCTCGCCCCCACCTGCGCTTTCTGGCTGGAAAACAATGTTGCCGCGTTACTCGACTATTGTCCCCCCCTCCCCCCGATGATTTTTCTTTTGCATTTTTTCACCGCTCTTGTTTGAACAGATGCTGCCCCCCCCCACCCCCACCCCCTTCCCTGCGGATGACATAAGTGTTTGAGCACAATCAAAGTAAAGCTCAATTACATTAAAGTTGAGAGCCCAGCCCAGCCGGTTCCTTTCCCAGGAACTGTGATGTATATCGCTTTCCTGTGCACAGAATCTGCCTTTTTCTTTTTTTGTTCCACTTCTTATTTGTGAATGAATGATGTTTAAAAAAAAAAAGTTGGCTCTGTGTCAGTTTGGAGCCCCCCATCATCCTCCAATTTATTTTTTAGCAGCGTGGAGCCAGACGCACTGTACCAGCGCCCTCATGGAGGACACCTTTTATTCTGACACGGTCGGAAAACAGTCCAGTAGCTGTATCTAAACCTCTTGAATCTTGAATTGTGTTGTTATTTTTTGTTTTAGGGAGCTGTCTGCTGGACCGGTTGTCCACACTGTCGTCTAATGCGGCGGCTAAATAGGCGCCGTGAAAGTCGAGCGGCGGCTGTTGCCTGTAAATAAGGATAACCGCGGCTCACCACGCACCTCTCCCGCGCCCGGTTTCGGGTTTCCGGACGGAATCCAGACGCGGCGGCGGGCGACGGGGGGAGGCCTCCGGCCGACGACGCGGTCGCTCGCGGCTCGTCGGCAAAACATTGTTGGCCCGCCGTCACACCGTCTCTCACCTCATCACGCTCCTGTTATCAAACTTTTTTTTGCGCTGAAAAAAAAAAAACTGAAAGACCACGGAGACGGAGGATCTATTTTAAGGTTCCCCCCTTTGATGCCTCGGAGACAACAGATTCACTCATTTCAGACGGCGCTGTGTGGGCTGCACGGGGCCCAAAACGGTACTGTCGTGGCAATGAATGAGAAGATTCCAATATCGGGCGGACGGGCAGACAGACAGACAGGCAGACAGACAGACAGAACCCTGGTTCTTTTAAGGACGGCTCAGGGCCGTCAGTCCCTTTCAGCCCCTTTTCCTGGAAGAGCGGGTCAAGGGACCGGGGGAGGGGAGGGGGGTGGACAAGGACAGAGGTTGCTTCATCCGAGGCCGAGTCCCCTCGTAACGGGGCCCCCCCGACAGTTACGCGTTGGTTGTCATTTCTTCGTGATGGGGGAGCGACAAACGGGTAATGGAGTGGAGAGGTGATACGGCCGCCGGGACGCGCTCGAAACCTGGGCCGCTGCAAGCGGGGGACGTGCGAGCAAATCTGGCCGCTCAAGGCACGCGGCTTGGCGCCGGATCGTCCCCCGGGGAAGCGACGAGTGACACGCGCGGCATCGGCGTCCTCCATTACCCGCCGCGCTGCACCGTCCAACTTGGCCCACGCCGCGACGCCCCAGTCTCGCGTCGGCCGCGTACGGTCGGCCCGGCGTGTTAGCGTTGAAGGACGGCGCCCGGAAAAAAGCCTCGGCCTGGTGACGGGCGGCCACGGGAGAAAAACCTTGCGACCGCCTTGGGCGAAAACCTCCGCCGCCCCGCCCCGTTTTTGTACACCTGCTGTGTTTCATCGTATCTCTCCACGCGACCCAGTGGAAGCCGTCGTCCAAAAAGGGCCCCGGCGTCCATAGGGACGCGTAGCAGTCGGACGTCACCGTCCCTGTGCGGCGACGGTGCTGCGCTCCCGACACGAGGCTCTCGTCCCTATAATGAATGAGGTGTATAAATGTGTGTTTAAAAGCCGCGTCTCATTTCTCCGACCGTTGTTGTTGGGTTTATTTCGTGACTTTTTTTTTTTTTTGTCTTCTATTTGTTCTGGCCATGTGAGGGTCGTTTTGCAACAAAAGAACAACAACCAAAAACCTGCGAGAGAGAGAGATATATATATATATATATGTTAAAAAAAAAAAAAAAAGGAAGGACACACGTTTGAAAAATATGAAACACCTCGAGACACCGAGGCTCCCATCAACCCAGCGTGTGCTGCCGCTGCTGCCGGTGGAGGTGGTGCTGGTGGAGGTGGTGGTGTTGGCGGCGGCGGCGCCGGTCCCCCTTTATACAGGCCCCGCCCCGAAATCAGTCGATCAAATTCAGCATCGCACTCGCGCGGCTCCGACCAATCGGCGCGCGGCGGGGGTGGTCTCGAGACGGTGGTCCGGGATGCCGGCAGCCAATCAGAGCCGGCGCTCGGCGAACAAAGGGCTCGCGTCAACCGCCGTTGGTCCCTTGAATGGCGCATTATTCATGGCCACGCCGCGCTTATTTAAGGAGACACGGCGGGGACGGAGATAACGGACAGCGGCTTTATTCTCCATGTGTTGGCCTTATATATATATATATATATATATATATATATATATATATATATATATATTATATATATATATATATATATATATGATTTTTTTTTTAATCTTATCTTACTTTTCGGCCGTTTTTATCTACACCAGTTATTCTCTCTTTTCTCCCCATTTCCCTTTCTCTACTATATGATTTGATTGTATTCTCTATTCTATCTCATTTTCTTCTACTCTTCCATATATAGAGAGATAGATATAGACAGACAGATGGACAGATAGATAGATATGTAGATAGACAGACAGATAGAGATAGATATAGATAGAGAGATAGACAGACATAGATAGATAGATAGATAGATAGATAGATAGATAGATAGATATAGAGGTATATATATAGAGAGATAAACAGACAGACAGACAGACAGACAGAGAGATAGATAGATAGACAGACAGATAGATATAGATAGAGAGAGAGACAGACAGATAGATAGATATATATAGATATATAGAGAGATAGACAGACAGATGGATGGATGGATGGATGGATATAGATAGTATTTATATAATTATTGTTTCAAAAAATTAACAGCCACCAATCGTGGAAAAAAAACACCAAAAACAAACAAGACAGACAGATAGAGAGACAGACAGATAGAGATAGATATAGATAGAGAGAGAGACAGATAGATAGATATATATAGATATATAGAGAGATAGACAGACAGACAGATAGATGGATAGATGGATAGATGGATAGATATAGATAGTATTTATATAATTATTGTTTCAAAAAATTAACAGCCACCAATCGTGGAAAAATAACACCAAAAACAAACAATCTTTGATGCCGGATGAAGTGACCCTCTCTCTGTCCCAAACAAACCCACTCTCCCAGGGGGAACATGGGGTGGTGCTGAGCTGTTCCTCCAAAAATCTAACTTTCATGAGGGAGCCAAGGGCCAAGTATATATTCGCACGCATACACAGGTTTCAGAGCAGACACCCTGTATACGTCCACACACATTTCGGACCAGACACCATGTATACATTCTCACGCACATGCACGCGCCCGCACGCACACATACACACACACACACACACATATACACCGATTTCGGAGCGGACATTCTCACACACACACACACACACACACACGGCCTTATCTTCCGAAGGGTCAAGGCCGCGGTGTAAAATACAGTTACGACGGCACGCGTAAACGGGACGCCCATTCAGTTCATTCACAATAATCCGTCTGCGAGCGCGTCGCCAAGCTCGTGCACGCCGATAACCTTTGACCCGGCCACTGCAGGTAAAAGTGACGCCTGTCACGTGTCCCGCGACGGTCGTGGTTGGAATACTATTCGCACGTGTGTGTCTGTGTGTGTTTTATCTTAAAGTGTGTTGTAAAAAAAAAAAAAATCAATAAAACATTCAAATCACATCGTTAATATTGATCTATTTTTTTTTTGGGGGGGGGGGGCTTTAATGTGGGTATGTGTTTTTTTTTTATACATTTTTTTTTTTTTATTATTGTTATTATTATTATTATTTTATTTTATTATTAATGTAAAGTACTGCTTTTCTTGGCCAGGGCCCTCTCGAACGAAAACAAATAAAGATTCACACCCGGGTTTAGATACAACCAATGCGAAGTAAATAAAACCAAAACGAATAAACACATTAAAAAAAAGGCAACGTCGTGTTTGTGCTCGTACGTGTCTCGTCTTTGTTTTTAATTCCTGTGGATTTGGATTGTGACGTCACAGAGGAAGAGCTGAACTGCCACACCGAGTCCCCCCCCACATATACACACACGCACGCACGCACACACGCACGCACACACACACACACACACACACACACACACACACACACACGCACACGCACACGCACACACACACACACACACACACACGCACGCACACGCACCGCCCAGTCCAACCAAAAGCGCCGCTTTCCGCCGGAGCCCGTAAGTACGAGCTGGGGAGGGGCGCTGCGCGGAGCTGCATCCGAGTGGAGCGGCCGTTTGGACCAGGACGAGCTGCCTCGTTGGACCACAGATTGAAACCGGCAACCGCACAGAGAAGAAGAGCTGCCGAAAAGTGCCAATATCGTTGTTTACGTATAATTGACCGCCGAGAGGAGGACACCCACATACCCGGCCGACCCGCGGCTTCGAGCTTCAGCGCTTCTGCGGTTGTTGGAAGAACCGGCGCGTCGCTCCTCCGGACGCCTTCCCTTCCCGGCGGCCCGGTCCCACTGCGGTATCACCGGCTTAGTTTGCCCCGGCTCTCTCTCTCCCGCTCTCTCCGTCTCTCGCTCTCCCCCTCCCCGCCCCGGCTAGTGAAGTTACCCCGCTTAGTTTTCGGCACCATGACTCGGAAGTCCTGCGCCATCTACGCGACGGGGATCGTGTGCGCTCACCTCCTGATCGTGGGGATCGCCCTGGTCGTGGCTCAGGTCTTCCAGACCATGATCCACAGCCGCTTAAAGAAGGTGAGTGTCACGGGCTTTACTCACGCCCTCGCCCGGCGTTGCTCAACCGCTAGTGTGCCGCGGTTAATCTTCCACATTCCGCTTAAAAAAAATACAATAATAATAATAAATAAATAAAAAAAATAGCTACATGATGTAAATTGCGTGTCTTGTGTTGCAAGCTCAAAACCGCGAGGCAGCGCTCATCCATCAGTTCCGGCCGGAGCACCGCGTTTTGGTAGTTAACGGGGATAGTGGTGTGTAAAATGAAGAGCGCCGTGGGAGATGAAATTGGTTGGGACACGCCGCTTTCTTACACACACACACACACACACACACACACACACACACACACACACACACCATTAAATGCCACATCGCTCCACATCTGCAGCGGCATCGTTTTGCGCTCCACAAGGTCGCGCACGGTCACCGGGCACCGTCCACAGTGCAGCGCCGGTCCCCTGCAGCACCCTGCGCTGCTTTTGTCCGCATGACACGGATCAGAGCTGCGGCGTGCATGTGGGACCCGGCGTGGGTGTGGGTGTGGGTGTGGGTGGGGTGTTCGCTTCAAGTCACAGTGCACGGACCGGAACGAGGTGCAAAATAACGCGCGTCTCGTTTTTCGTCTTCCTCCTCCTTGCCCATGAATTGGCGTTGAATGCGGATGCGTGAGGAGTGCTTTACCTTCGGGGGCGTCTATCACCACCCCGCTACGAGTGAGCGGTCCGCCCGCTGTGGTCACTAGTAGTGGGATGGTGATAGCAGGGGGTGAGACAGTCTGAGGAGGAGTGGGGGCAGGGAGACAGCAGCCTATACTTTTTAAATAGATGGCAATACCACCACCCCCTCCCCTACTCACATACCTGGCGTTGTTGGCCTTACTATATGTTGGTCTAGGGTATCCAGTGGTGGAAGAAGTACTCAGGCATTTTTTTTTACTTAAGTAAAAGTACAAATAAAATACCCTGACGCATAATGACTTTAGTCAAAGTAGTATGTCTGGTATTGACATTTCCACTCGGCAAAGTATACAAGTGTTTTCTGTCGAATGTACCTCCAGTCATTTCAAGCATGTGGAGCGAATGAATCATTGATGAGCAATCCTAAATCAACACGTTCATGAATTCAGTTGCTTGTTTTTATTGCTTTTTATGTGTAAATGTAAGAAAGGGGGAAAAAAAAAAAGGTCTGTTAAGTCAAGCAGTGGACAGGAAACAGACAGTTTCCCCCCCACCCGCCCCGCGTGTATATTAAGGCTCAAATCGCGTCGTTCTTACTCTAAATCGTGGCAACACCCCAACAGAGGGAATTAGGAGTTCAGCGGAGGGAGGGAGGGAGGGAAGGGGGGCGGGCGTTTTGGTCAGTGATTACAGTAAGTTACTGCTTGGTCAAGCCTACTTCCACCTGTTGAAGTGAGGGGGTCATGGCAACACCCCAAAAGATAGAATAAAGTGTTGCTCAAAGGTCAGGAGAAATGGGGGAAGTCGTGGAGGGAGGGAGGGGGGCGGTTGGGAGGCGATTACCGAAAATCACAGCGTTGAGTCGCCTCCCTCCCACGTTTCTGCCGCGGGATTAGGTCATTGAACGTCTCGCTCCGAATCATGGCAACACCCGTGAGTTGTGTGGAGTTCGCCGAAATTGGGGAAGGCGGGGGAGGAGGTGGAGGAGGCCACGAACGGTCAGCGACTACACAAAATGACAGCTTTGCAAGTTCTTTCCCCCCTCCTCCACCTCCTCCTCCACGCCGGCTGGCGCTGAACTGGGCGGGGCAGAAAAGTCGTACCTCCGGGGCATGGATGCCTCAGGAATCTGGACGGAAAGAAGGAGGAGTCGCTTGGAAGCTAATGGGACCGGAGAGGTAGCCCCGGGGCAGGGTTTCTGCTTGACAGGAATCCGGTTTTCTTTTTTCTTTTTTTTTTTTTGTTAAATTTTCCGCGCTGGGCCGTGCGGGGTCACTCTCCCCCGACGAGGGTCAGTACCTTGCGGGGAGGCCAGAGTTTTCAAGGCCGTTTGGGGAAAAGTAAATAAGTCTGTAAACAATATGGTTTGTTTACTGACGAGATCCGCCGGTGTCCACGTTGAGTCAGACAAGCACACAAATGATACGCAATTTCCACCGGCTCGTCCCCTTTTGGCGATTCATAAATTTGGGAATTTACATTGTGCAAATTACCATTGTAATCGTGCCTTATGGCCGCTTGTTTAGAGACATTTTGGCTTTTGGACAAACACGTCCAGACAGAGTGTGCTTATGCCAGCGGTTGAAAATGACAGCTCTCTAGCTCCGCTCCTGTATTTTAGTCCATACTGAGTCATTTGTACTGGAGCCGGTTCCATTTTCAGGGAAAACTCCTCCGCTTCCTTTTCAAGGTGGCCGTCCCTCTTTGCCGGGGCTGTGTTTGGTTTGTACATCTGAACGTCTTATTTCTTTTGGTTAAAGTGACAAGCAGTTTGTAAAAAAACAAAACAAAAGGAGCGATCTGCTCATTATGTTGTATCACAAAGTCCTTTTCCTCCCAATGCTTAAAGTTAATATCAGGTTTTTTTTATATATATATATATTTTTTTTTTTTCACTTCAATACAGCGTTGAGTGAGTGTTCTCAGGGTATTTCTACTTCTAAAGTTTATGATATCTATACTTTAAACGAAAACTCCCCAGTTCAGTGATTTCCACGGTGAGTTTTGACCGCGTCCGTCGTCTCTCGTAGCCGCCGCCGCCAAATAAAGCGGCTCATTTGATCCTGCTGACGGACCTCAGCGCCGCGCGCGGCCCTCGATTGTTGTTGTTGTCGTTTCGAACCATCAAGGCTCTCAAACGTTGCCTTTTGAGATAACCCCCGTCCGCTTTGACGTGGACGGGCGGGGGCGGGGCTCTTTCGAAGGACCTTCCTCCGTCAAGGTCACTTAAAAAACATTGTGTGCTCCTCCAATCCGGGCGCGACACTCTACCCGACGGAGTGGGGGCCATGCGGGGGGGGGGGGGGGGTCTGCTGGTTTGACACAATTTTCTGTTACAGCTGCTTGTTGCGCAACGGCCTCTGATGTATATCACATGCTTGCATCGGTTGTCGGTCGAAGCCGCAGTGTTGCTGGCGCTCGGTGTTTGCTTTAGAGGCCCGTACGTCACGGCTTGGGAGGAAAAGCCTTTTGATACAAGTTGTTACTCTTAACGTCCGACGCGGGTGACGACGTTGAATACCGCAGAGCAACCAATCACGGGCCCCTCGCACGCATAGAATCCGCCTCGGTTCATTTTATTTCGGTGCGTTCAACGCAAATGTTCTCCCACCGCGTCGCTGCGCCACAGTTAAGCTGGACTCTGAAGTGCAACGTTGAAAGACAATCAAGTTCTACCCAATGCTGTTTGGCGAAGAGGAGGGTTGTGCGCCACCGGGGTGGAAATGAAAGCCCCGTCTGTCGGGCATATGCCCGTTGTGATGTGGGGTGCGGAGCGGGGATCCGTGGGGTGGTGCGTCTCGGCGGGCCACGCCCCTCGGGCTGCGTCCCCTGCTTCCCCCGGGGGGGAAGAGCTTCTGGGAACGAATGAAGCCCCCAGGAGCGCCTGGCCTCGCCTGGCTCTCACTCCTGGGACTGCTCTCCAGGAACGAGTCATGGAAGAGGCACGGAGGGGAAGTGGGCGGCGACTCACTCCTACGTTTAAAAATAATTCTGCTTTGTACGGTGAACTCTCCCCCCCCGGCGGCTGCATTGACCTCGGAACCGGAGCTGAAGACGCCTAGATATGGACCACAAACAATCCAATCTTTACCTTTTTATCCTTTAGAGTCAACGTATGTTAGGTGCCTGTGTCAGGGCCCCCGGAGGCTTGTCAACGGAGAGCCCGGTCAAAAAAAGGTCAATGGTATCTACCGCGTCTCTGACTAACGCCGAGCGACTGGCACGTCCCGTTTGCTCTTTGGTCGAAACGGTCATGCAAAGTTTGCGGGGACTGAGGCCTGGGCCGGACCATGCAGAGTTGTTGTGTTTATGGCACGCTCGCCGAGCGCCTGTAGAGGAAGTGATATTATTGTTGATGATCCGACAGCGATATCATATGGCCAGGAGCAGTCTTTGTCACATCCAAATTTGATGTCTAAAATAATAATAATAATAATGACAACCATGCAACCTTGGCTTGAGATTGGTCTGGATACGCTGCCATGTCGATAAACAGGTATTGCAATGGCAGTTTTCTTCAGCTTCCCTCTGGTTATCGCCCTCCGACATCCTGACCAGGCTTTTGTTTCTATTGCCATAACGGAGTCTTCCAATGGTGGCCGTCCTTGAAAGAACAATCTTTTATTTGCCAATATGGAAATGGAAGCTTCCTCCCGCCGCTGCACATTGGGTCCACCCGAGGTTGCGAACACAAACACGCCGCTCACGCATCCTATCGTTGTGTTTGGGGGGGGGGGTGTCTGGTGGCTCCCGACAGATTTCCACTCGTTTTCCGCTCCATAGGAAATCACTTTGACGGAGAAGAGCCAAGTGTTTGAGTCGTGGAAGAACCCGCCGCCGCCGGTTTACATGGAGTACTACTTCTTCAACGTGACTAACCCCGAGGAGTTCCTGAAGGGCGGGAAGGCGGCCGTCACGCAGATCGGACCTTACACGTACAGGTGGGTGAGCGCAGGGAAGGTGTCTGTGTGTGTGTGTGTGTGTGTGTGTGTGTGTGTGTGTGTGTGTGTGTGTGTGTGTCAAAACAAAGACATCTGTGATTACTGAGAGGACCCCCCCCCCCCCACCTCTTCCACAACAGGGAATACAGGCCGAGGGAAAATGTGACTTTCCTGGAAAATGGCACCAAGATCTACGCCCTTAACCCCAAAAGCTTTGTCTTCGTCCGTGAGAAGTCAGCCGGCGATCCCGAAGTTGACTTGATCAGGAACGTCAACATCCCCCTCGTGGTGAGAGTGTGTGTGTGAACGTGCTTATTCGCTGGCCTTTAGATGGAAGACGAGCGTCTAAAGTGCACGGCGTTGTCATGTCCGCGGGGGCCCCGTTCCCTCCGTGCTGATGCCGCTGTTTCTGTTTGGGGCATCGGGCTGCCAGCGCTGCAGCGCCGCCTCCCTCCACCTCCACGCCCTCTCTGAGCGCGTTCTCCTCCCCCTCCCTCCGCAGGCGGTGATGAACGAGCTGAACTCGTACTCCTTCTTTCTGCGCACCCTCGTGTCCATGTGGGTGAACAGCCTGGGCATCGACATCTTCATGACGCGCACCGTGCACGAGGTGCTCTGGGGCTTCAAGGACCCCCTGCTGTCCCGCATCCACAACATGAGGCCCGAGGTGGACGAGTACTTTGGCCTCATGTGGAAGGTGAGAGCGCCTCGCGGTTGGCGTCCGGTCCGGTTTCTTTTGGGCGGCCCCAGGCTGGCGGCCTGCTGTGTGACGAGCGTTTTAATCCTGGGCGAGCCTCGTGGAAAGACGTGATCCCTCACTGCGATTATCGCCGACAGGGTCTTTTCCGCACATTACACGCAATATTAAAACAATTTATTTGGGCGTTTCTGAGTTTCCCAGTAAAAAGTCTCGGACGTCGAGTATCAGATCGGCTTGAACCCAGGTAACGTGAAGAACCCGCGTAACCCGCATTGTTTACACCAGAGTCTCTCATAGCGGCACGTGAGTGTTTACCACGGTGCGTGACCGGTTATTAGAAACGGCTAAAATAACCGGAGAAGACCTCGCGCGGGGAAGGGTTGGCAGTCGCGTCGCGTAAGGCTGAAACTGGCTTATCGCCGATGTGAAAGAGCCACTTCCTGTTTGTGCGTATCGACCCACGTCTGCAGTGGCAGCCTGACGGCAGCGCGTCCCTCGACCCGGCAGACGAAAGCCTCGCGGCTGAAGGGTGCGTTTTGGGTATTCCTGGAGAGGGACGCGCAGAGAGATTACAGCTACGCGGTCTAGGGGCGAGGCTGTGGTTTCCTATTGCGAAAAATGTGGCAGTTATTGTTTTTTGTTTTTTTTTGAGGGGGGGGGGGTTTTGTTAATCGGCGGTGAGCTTCGGCGTCCGCAAGGTTGGATCTTTACAACCGCAGGGTACGAGGCATGTAGGGTCGCTTTGTTTGTTTTGTATTTTTTTTTTTGTCCAGCACTGTGTGAAGAATGTAGCCTAAAGTGTGTGTGTGTGTGTGTGTGTGTGTGTGTGTGTGTGTGTGTGTGTGTGTGTGTGTGTGTGTGTGTGTGTGTGTGTGTGTGTGTGTGTGTGTGTGTGTGTGTGTGTGTGTGTGTGTGTGTGTGTGTGTGTGTGTATCCCTTCATTTTGGGCTACATTCTTCACACAGTGCTGGACAAAAAAAAAATACAAAACATATATATATATATGTATATGTATGTGTGTGTGTGTGTATATATGTGTATATATATATATATGTGTGTGTGTGTGTGTGTGTGTGTGTGTGTGTGTGTGTGTGTATATATGTGTATATATATATATATATATATATATATATATATATATATATATATATATATATATATATATATGCAGATGAGCAAAGCTAACCCCAGGTCTCTCGCGCACAGAAAAATGGAACGCACGAAGGGGAGTTTGTGTTCTACACCGGAGAGGAGAACTACTTGGACTACGGCAAGATCGACACGTGGAACGGCCTGAGGTGAGCGCCGCATGTGAAATGTCTCATGGGAGCGTGAGGAGTCCCGCCGCGGCCGACGACCCCACTCCTGGTGTTTTGCGTCCCGCTTCCTCGTAGTTCCAAACATTTCCTCTGCCCCCATTATCTTTATTTCACCACGCTTATTTCTCACGCAACTGTCGACACTTTGCCCAGCGACTCCCTTTTGGCGTGTTTTCAACCCCGTTAAAGTATTCAGACCTGCTGCCCTCGGTTGTTTCGGAGGAGTGTGGTGTTTAAATCCAAATGACTTTGCACTTTAAAAGAAGAAGAAAAAAAAAAAAAAGAGAAAAGAAACCCAAATCAGCACAAATGGCAAGACTTCCTCTTACACAGCACGACGGCTGCAGAAAGTATTTCTCCCACTTACGCCTCCTTCTGCTTTGCACCGACCATCCAGCGAGATGACGTGGTGGTCGTCCAACCAGAGCAACATGATCAACGGGACGGACGGCGCCGTCTTCCACCCCCTCATCTCCAGGAACGACATGCTCTACATCTTCGCTGCTGACCTCTGCAGGTGTGTGTGTGTGTGTGTGTGTGTGTGTGTGTGTGTGTGTGTGTGTGTGTGTGTGTGTGTGTGTGTGTGTGTGTGTGTGTGTGTGTGTGTGTGTGTGTGTGTGTGTGTGTGTGTGTGTGTGTGTGTGTGTGTCCCCCTTCGGCACTGATGAGAGTTTGTTTACAGTCAAATCAGAGAGGGGTGGAGCTCTGTGTGAGGAGGGCTGTGACGGTCGAAAAGTTGGTCAGTGCATAGGATAAAATAAATAGCTTAGAAAAATGCACAGGGATAACATTTCAATTAGGAATTATAAATAAGGGGACATATTATTTTTTTATATGTGAATAAAGCAGTGGGATTTTTAAAGTGTATATATATATATGTATGTGTATATATATGTGTGTGTGTGTGTGTGTGTGTGTATATATATATATATATATTTTTTTTTTAATTTGTTCCCCACTGCGCATTGACCCATACGCTCTGTTTGCATTGAACAGCCGAATCCGATTCGACTGCCATAATTCGGGTATCCGAGTCGTGTACAGCCCTAGGAATAATTAATAATAATAATCGCACACAAAAGAAACCCCCACGTACGTGGCTACGCCACCAGCCAAACACTCTCCTAATATAAGGACCCGGAGACGGGGGCTGACTTTCGGCGTCTGGAACAGAAGCGGCGCAAAACTGTGGAGCGGCACAGACGTACGCAGACGAGGGATCGGTCTCTATGCAGATGTAAATAACCTGTTAGAACGTTGACAAAGCTCCTACACTGTTTGCATACAACAATATATCTGGAGGGCAGTGACGAGGCGGACGGAAAGAGATGTTAGTCAGAGGCGTGTACCGGGACCGCCTGTGGGGGGCGGCGGAATATGCACCGCGGTGATGTCACAGCCCCACGTGTGAGTTATCGCTGGGAAACACCGGCATCATGCGGCCGGCTCCACCTAGCTCGGTTGTAAAGGGAGTGCCAACAGGGCGGAGGAGGTTTTTATTTTTATGGGGAGCAGGTCCAGTCAGTTTTGATATCAGCCTCAGTAGGCGATAAAAGACGCCATATACTGTAAAGACTCCCACACATCGACGGAGGGCCAAGCTGAACTGCCTGGAGGTTGTAACTGCGAGAAGGAAAAGTCTTTTTTTTTTTTTTTTTTTTTTTTTTAATATAGTTACTGAGGATACATTCACAAGCCAGAGAGTCGGTATGGAAAACGCACGCTTATTTATCCGCCCGCTTCCTCCTCCTCAGGTCCATCCACCTGAGCTACGTGAAGGATGTGGAGGTGAAGGGCATCCAGGCCTTCCGCTTCGCCCCGCCCAGCGACGTGCTGATGAGCCCCAAGGAGAACCCCGTCAACGAGGGCTTCTGCGTGCCGGCCGGGGACTGCCTCGGCACCGGGGTGCTCAAAGTCAGCGTCTGTCGAGAAGGTGAGGGGCGTCAGGGAGGCAGAGACCTGCCTGTCCGTCCAATGTATTTATAGTCTATAAGTTTTATTTATCCAGCCCCTAATCGCAGCACAGCCTCAAAGTGCTTCACATTTCCAGCAGAGGTAGTTCAATGATTAACTACAAATGATGGCCATTGAAACAGTTTATGGCGGCCAACGAGTGTTGGAGTGCACTCGCGGTGATAAGGTGATCACATGGCCTGACACTGAATGGAGCTCTGTTGGGCTGTCTTCCTGCTGAATGTTTTCTGACGGCCGTGCACAACACAAAGCATTGACTCTCCCTACGCGGCATCTGAGCGTCAAATAATTAATGTCGTAAATTTTAACCTGCATACCGTAACAATGATTTATCCTGTGCATCGTATTGCATTCATACATCTTAAATAGCTGACGATTTCTGTTTTGTGTTTTTCGCTATTTGTATATATTTGACATTGAATTATTTGATGTATTTTATTTTTTTATTGTATTCTCTGTTGTGCGTATGAAATGACTTGTGTATGTCAACGTCCACGGTGAAAATAAACCCTATTCTGAAATGATCTTACGGATACACTGAGCCATTGATTTAGCCCTGATTAAGTCAATTCCCCTTTTACAAGTGTTGGCTCACTGCTGTGAATGCGTTATTGTTGACGTGCACACTGGGGACGTTTCCGCCGACGTGACCTCGGGGCCGGTGGTGTAGAGCATTCAGCCACAGAGACTCCGCTGTTTTTAATCGCGTCACCTCGTCGTTCTGTTGCCGCCGTAACCAGCGGCAACGGGGCCCGGCCCTAGTGTTGCGACGGCGATCGAACTGGAGACGCTCATGGTTTCGTATCGGGGGGGACGTTTGAGTCATGAAAGATTGCGAGAAAGGATGTATTTCCTCTTTTCAGCAGTTTGTTATTGTAAGTGACGGCTGACTTATTTAGCATAAAAGCTGACAATACGAATAGGCAAATACAGCTTTTTTTTTTTTTTTTTTTTTTTTTAAACGATGCCAGTGGGTGTAAATTTGCTGTTGCAGCCCATTTAGCAGCATATGGATGTAATCTTAGGTTACACACATCTGTAAATGTGCTGCGTTTTCCCGCAACGTTGTTCGGCATTATTAGTCAACAACAAACCGCGCGTGGCTGTGGACGTGGAAAGCATGTCCACAACGAGACCGGCGACCTCGCAACCAGCAATTGACGAGGCTTGACCTTGACCCCCCCCCCCCCCCCCCCCCCCCCCCCCGTCACATAAACTGTGTTTGTCTGGAAGTTAAACTTGTGCGCTCTCTCTCTCTCTCTCTCTCTCCCCGTTTTTTTTGTTTTTTCCCCACCAAAGGTGCGCCCATCGTGGTGTCCTTCCCCCACTTCTACCAGGCGGACCCCAAGTACATCAACGCCGTCGAGGGGCTGAACCCCAACAAGGAGGAGCACGAGACCTACCTGGACCTTCAGCCGGTACGAGGGTTTCGGAAGCTCCTCGGCTCCTCCCCGCGTGTTTGCATGCTTGTCTAATCTAAATGACAATCGCGGGTTTGACCTGGAATGCCTCGCTTTGCAGCTGTGCGCCGACAGATATGTCTGTATTGGCCGGCGCTTCCTATCAGCGACTCCACTACGCACCCCCAGGCCCCCGTTCCTCCAAATACAAAGTGTTTTTGTTTTAGATGTATTTGATTTTTTTTATTTTCCCTCCGTTACCTTAATCAGTGAAACAAAAAGCAGTGTGCATAACAGCAACGCTTTCTCAGTCACACTCTCGCTCATTCCGATGATAGTTTTAGGAATAGTAATGGCTCAGAGTTGACATTTCTGCGGAGGATTTTATATGACTTTTACTTCATTTGACGAAAAACCTTTTCGTTTTAAATTCCAGACAACCGGGGTTCCCATCCGGGCCTGTAAGAGAGCCCAGCTCAACATCATCCTAAAGAGAGTCAGTGGCTTTCCGTGAGTTCCACTTTGACCCGCTTTGCTCTGATCCCGAGGCCTCGTGTTTATCCCCACTGACCCAGGCTTTCTCTCCTCCTCCCGCAGCAAAACCAGATACATCAACGAGACCATTTTCCCCATCATGTTCGTCAATGAGGTAAGAAGAATGTGGCGTTTAAAAAAAAAATAATAATATCAACACACTGTGAAATACAGAAGACCACGCCCCGAGTGCACACATTAAGATGCTGGAGTCCGACTCGCTCCTGTAATCTTAAAGGCTCAGATACAGCACCAGTGTCACATCAGTTAAATAAAAAAAAATAACATGAGCTTAAATAGAAAAATAAACGAATAGAAGGATGGATGCACGGACGGACGGATGGACGGACGAACGGATGGATGGATAGATAAGCACTTTATTCATCCCCAGAGGGAAATACTGGAATACTGGAGGATGAAATTGGAAATAATCATGCTATAATAGTTGAAGTAGTAATAATAATAATAATAATAATAATAATAATAATAATAATAATAATAATAATAATAATAATATTATTAATATTATTATTATTATTATTATTATTATAGCAAAAAAAGAAAATGTCAACATGCAATCAACCTAAGAATTTGCCCAAAAAAAAAAGTGAAATATACAATAAAGCAAATGACCTGGAACATAGGAGATTTGGAAAAAAATAATTAACAAAAAACCCCACACATACTCGGATTAAAAAAACTAGAGGGATAGTTTTTTTTTGACGGTTTAACTGTTGGAACCTCACTGTTATCAGTATAATTGACGTTTCTCATCAGGCAGTACATCCTAGAGTGAACTGTATTCAAAAACAAACCGGGTGGAAATAACCCCCCCCACCTCCCTCCCCGCGACCCCAGACGGCGACCATCGACGAGGAGTCTGCCTCCCAGATGCGCTCCCTGCTGCTCATCGTGACGCTCGTGTCCAACTTCCCGCTGCTCATCGTGGCCATGGGCCTCATCCTGCTGCTGGTGCTCGTCGTGCTCTTCTGCCGCAACCGCCAGAAGAAGGTAAAGCCGCTGGACTCACCCCTAGAAAACATTTTTTTAATATATA
>NC_137203.1:6410713-6650713 GCF_960531495.2 Zeus faber
TTTTTTCCAGAACACTAGACAAGTAGATGTTAAACAACGCCAGTGACTACATTTCAAAGTCCTTCACTCTGGGTGGAACCATTTCTTCTGGGTCCGTCCCCGTGTTCTTGACAGCTTTCAAACGTCAAACATTCAAAACGGTTTTTTGGGGGGTGGTGGGGGGGTGGTAAAAAAGAATAAAAAATTTAAAATTTCAAAAAATCCAACGCACGCCTACAAAACTTACAAGGGAGACTTGAACCCACTTTCTGCCTTAAGTTTCAGTGTGTTGTTTTATGTTGCGACACTGTTTGAATAAGCTGGACCTGTGTACATAATGTCAAAGGGGAAGCGTCCGGCTTCCTCCGACCAAATCCAGTCCGTAGTCCTCCTGGCTGCACCGGCCGCCACAGAACCTGGGACGGGTGCCGACCACTTGTGCGGATCCACACCTTCACTTAAGAGAAAGCACAATTTGGTTCAAGGGAACATTTACGGTCCTTAAACCAGGTTTTTTTTTTGTTTTTTTTTTGTTGTTTTTTTCCTGTAAACTCATCCCGAGCACCAGGCCACCGCCGTGCATGCCGGGCCCCAGCGGCTCCAGGTCCAGTCCCTTCCGCTGCGGACGTCCATGCCAAGTGCGGCGCTTGAATCGCTCGCGTTGTCTCGTGGTGTTGGATCTTGTGTCTTTGTGTTTGTTTGTTTTTTTTGTTTGTTTTTTTTAAGTTTCTTCCTCGTCACATGTCAAAGAGAAGCCTTTGGCAGTTTTCTATGGAATTGGAATTAAGACCGTGATACTGTCGACTTGGAAAAATTGTGATCCCGATGCACTTTTTTCTCGGAAACTGTGCCCTTGTTGTTGTTGTCGTCCCTCCGGTCATTTCAATGCGGATGGTCCTCGCGTCTATTTCACTGTTTTGTTTTGTTTTTCTTTTTTTTGGTTTGTTTTTTGTTTTCTCCCAGCGCGAAGTTCAGGCTCCGCTGGGCGGCGTTGGACAACTACGCCTTCTTGTTACTTGCGTTATTTTTGTTTTCGTCTCTTTGGACAGTTTTGTATTCCTTATTGCTGCTAATAATTGCCATAACCTCATGGACTTGTATTTTGACCATGGATATTATATACCGTAACGTGCTCCTTTTCAGATGGAGGTTGCTCCACAGGAGGATTAGAGTTTTGCTTTCTGTGGCGCTGGCCCTTGACACCTGGGGAAATTTGAGCACGCGATACAAAACCCAAAGCTTGCTGCCATTTACCGGTATTAGCAGTTAACAATAGCTATTGCGCCACCTCATGTTATTCCCGATTGTCACGCTTAATCATCACGCACTCGCCGAAGATAATCCGATTCATAATTGGTTGCTGTGGCTTATACCATGAGAAGTCAACCGGTCAGTTGGCTCCGAGCTCTGATGGGGGATTAAAAACGAAAAAGAAAAATGAGCCACTATAGCATTTTTTTGTTGTTGTTGTTGTTGTTGTTGTTGTTCGCCATTTAGGATTGGTGCCAGAGGTCAATCAGTCAGGCAAAGGATTCTGGGTAGTTTTTCTGACCCCCCCCCCCCGACCCAATTCACAGCAGGCCTTCTATCTGTAACACCTTTTCACCCGAGCAATCATGGCCTTGTGCAAATTGTGCTGTACTTGTGTAATCACAGTTTATCATTAACCATCCTTATTGACTTGAATTTGAGAAGACCTTAATCCCTGTGTGTGTGTGTGTGTGTGTGTGTGTGTGTGCGTGCGTGTGTGTGTGTGTGCGTGCGTGTGCGCGCGCGCTTGCCCAAGTCGTGTCTGTTTAAACACACACACCTGAGCCGTTGCTCATTTTGTCTGACTCCTACTTCACTGACCTTTGTGTCCAATCATCCAAGCCTCCGCCCCCCTCTGGCTCGACCAAAGATAAAGCCCCCGTCGGCCATGTTGCCGCCGCACCTGTGTGTGCGTGCGTGTGCGTGCAATTTTTCAATGGGGCGACCGAGGTCTGGCAACTGGGTGTGACATCACAAACTATTATCATTTTTTCGTGCTGCGAGAACGTGGAGGGGGGAGGGGGAAAAAAAGAGAATATTGAACAGCGGCTCTTCACGGGCAAAAGATCTCAGTGTTATGTATTGACAAAGCAATACAAAGTTGTGTAAAATACATTTCAAAAGAAAATGTGGATGTTTTGTAATCAGCCACGGTATTTATGTTTTTGTTTTTTTTCTGGGGGGGGGGGGGATCCTTTTTCTCAATTTGTATTTTTGTTTCGTGGTCCTGTATCATTTCCCTGTTGGTACATTTTTAAGTCATTTTGTCATGTTCAACCGGGTTCCAAGAACATTTCAGTTTGTTTCATCTTATTGCCCCCCACCTCCGCCCCATTTTTTTGTATAAAGGTGCAAAGTTAAAATGACGGGACCAGTATCTCAAAAAGTACCAGAGTCTCGGCCCCTTCACATGTCTGCGAGAGAGTTTAAGGTCGGGGCAGCGATGTATTTGTATGTGACGGCCGTGTGTGTGTGCGCGGTTGCGGGCGTGACCGCCGACGCGCCGTTCGCGACAAAACTGGAGCTATTTGTTGGACGGCTGATTATCTTTGCAGAAGCCTTGTCACGGTGTAAGACGATTCAACGTGCTAACCCCTCTAGATGAATGAAGCCCTCCTTCAGGGACGAGTGCTAGTGCCATGCCACCCTTTCTTTTTTTGCTTTTGTCCCTAAACTGGCTCTCCAGTCTGTTCTGGCGGCGTAGACACAAACACTCTTATAAGTCGCCAACTAACCCGACTTTACTCTTTGAGATACTAATTTTTTTTTTTTTCTTTTTTTTTTGCTGCTGGAAATGATGGTGCAAAATTATTTCAAAGTAATATCCATTTTTAGTTTTGATAATTTACACTGCACAGATGTTTCTAAAGTGCTTTTGTAAACATTTTTAGTGTATTTGCAAAAAAAAATGTTGCAATAAATGCAAAGTCTACACACCCTCGTCTCTTGTGTTCCGTCAATAATTTGGAATGTGCAATATGTGCTCGAATGGTAGTGATCAGATACAGCCTGTCACTTAATCCATTGATACGGTTTTAAGTGTTTTGTTATTATCCATTAAAATGTGGGTTTTTTTTTTTTTTTTTTTTTTTTTTTTTTTTTTTAAACGCTTCAACATGCAAGCAACACAGATGTACACACCGATCAGCCACAACATTGAAAGCAGTGACAGGTGAAGTGAATAACACTGATCATCTGGTTCCAGTGGCACCTGTCAAGATGTGGGATATATGAGGCAGCAAGTGAACAGTCAGTTGTTGAAGTTGAAGCAGGAAAAATGGTCAAGCGTAAGGATCTGAGCCACTTTGACAAGGAGCACATTGTGATGCTGGACGACTGGGTCAGAGCATCTTCAAAAACACAGGTTTGGTCGGGTGTTTCAACTATGCAGTGGTTACTACCTACCAAAAGTGGTCCAGGGAAGGACAACTGGTGAACTGGCGACAGGGTCATGGGCACCCATGTGCTCATTGATACACGTAGGGAGGGAAGTCTAGCCCGTCTGGTTCGATCCCACAGAAGAGCTACTGTTGCACAAATTGTTGATAAAGTTAATGCTGCTATGATAGAAAGGTGTCAGAACACACAGTGCATCACAGCTTGCTGCGTATGGGAGCGGTCACAGTGTCCATGCTGACCCCTGTCCACCCCTGAAAGCTCCTACAATGGACACGTCAGCGTCATAACTGGACCATGGAGCAATGGAAGAAGGTGGCCTGGTCTGATGAATCACGTTTTTTTTCTTCTACATCATGTGGATGGGTGGGGTTAGGGTTCAATCCGATGGAGCATCTGTAGGATGTGCTGGAACAACAAGCCCGATCCATGGGGGCCCCACCACACGACTTCCAGGACTTAAAAGGATCTGCTGCTAACGTCTTGGTGCCAGATGCCACAGGACACCTTCACCTCCACCTTCAGAGGTCCATGCCTACACGGGTCAGAGCTGTTTTGGTGGCACAAGGGGGAGCTACACAATATTAGTGGTTATAAGTGATGTTTTTAATGTTGTGGCTGATTGGTGTACTTCACTTGTAAAGCATGTGATGGACAAATTAGTAAATAACTCCTCAATTACTATCATTTAATGGATATTGAATTTGGAAAGTTTTATTCAACACCCGACGTCATGCAGATTTATGAGGAGAGAATCAAAGCTTTAAAGGATTATAAGTCAAATATGTGCTACATCGCCATCATCAAGAACTGGAAGAATATACCTTTAAATATTGTTTATTTTCCTCCAGATTTTCCATCATCTTTAAATGTTCACGCTGTAGCACAACCTCGCTGGAAACTTCACTGCTGAGAAACTCACCACTCTGCTGCAGCCTCCCTCTGCTGAAATGCAGCCCCATCACCTTCGTCGCCGAGTTCGAGCACAAAGGACGAGGAATTTGTCTCGGTGTTAAGTGCATGGCAATAGTAGGAGATAATAAGGAAGTAAAACGCAAGAAACATGAAAGTAAAACAGAACAATAAGAAAACAATATGTGAAATATCTGAGAATATGTCAAACGCGGCTGTTTTTAAAAATAAAGGCTGCACATTTTGCAGGAATGTGTAAGTGTTCGCAGTACGAAGTGTAACAATATGCACGGATGAGCGTCCAGAAGGATGCAGAATGATGACAATGTGACGCATTGACGGGCGTGGGGGGTGGGGGGAGGGAGGGGTGTTTGTGTCAATGTAATGTGCAGTGTCTCGAGGGGGGGGGCGGTTGAGAGCCCGTGTCGGGGGGCAGCTGCTGACGGGTAGAAACAAAACGGTTCCCATGGCCTGAGGTTTTCGGTGCTGACGGAGCGCAGCCTGAGCGAGGGGAGTGACTCCAAAAGCTCGGGGGAACCGGATGCCAACGGAGGAGGTGAGGATGGGCTCAGTGGCGGCGGCGGAGAAGTGCACCATCAACTTCCCTCTGGCAGTCTACGGCCGGGCATGTTGTTTTGGTTGAGGGAGCGCCCTCACCCAAGGCGTTTGGCGTTTGCCGTTTGTTTGGGGTCTCGAACAAATGTCAAATCACGTCACAACGGAAATTCAAATTACAGACAGAGGTGTCCGAGCGTAAGTATGTATTTATTTTATTTTTTACCATTGCGAAAAAAGTGGTTTTAACGCACGTTCAAGGCATTCAACGTTTGCCCCGTCCGACCGCATCAAAGCACAGTGAGAGGTTGCCGCAGAGGGGTAAGTGACACGGCGGACCCGCCCTTCAACCCGCGTCGGGCTGCGAGGTCTCGTGCGAAACAAGGCGCCGGGCGTTTTCGGCCGCCCCGCTCCAACCGCCCACTCCAGCCGCGTCCGCGGGCCCGGGCCGCGCGTCGAGACGTTTTCTTCCACTCGACTGACAACCCTCCAGTCGACAAAGCCCCTAATGAGGGCCGGGCCCCAGCAGCTCCAGCCGGCCGACCCCCTGTCGATCCGGGAACAAAGGAAGTAGGTCTCACCGCCGCCCCGCCCCCCCGTGTCTTTGTTGACGGGTGAGGGGGGTTCGGGGGCATTACCCTGGCTAAATTGGGTAAACACCCCCCCCCCCCATGTTCTGCACGGGGGGGGGTGCCGCAAAGTGGAGCAGGGGATTCCTACCAAACTGCACAACGCGACTTTTTGACTTTCAGAACGGACCGTGTCAGCGATTCGACTTGGACACTGTGGACAGACGCGCTGTTGCCGGTGGTTGACGTCAACTTCCAGTGCAAGGTTTACCGCTTAGTCCACACGAGGGCCTGATGACGTGCCACTGGTTTTGGAACCTACCATGCTCTTAATTGACAGTTTGCCAGAACTTCGCCCTCAAAACACGATGACAACATAGGCCCTTACAGTATGGAATTTGAAATTCGGTCGGTTTTAGAGTTTAATTTATGTTGAATTGATGGTTGGATGGCTGGATGGATGGATGGTTGGATGGATGGATGGATGGGTGGATGGTTGGATATATGGATGGTTGGTTGGTTGGTTGGATGGATTGCTGGTTGGATGTATGGCTGGATGTATGGATGGTTGGATGTTTGGATGGTTGGTTGGTTGGGTGGATGGATGGTTGGAGGGGTTGTTGGTTGGTCTGATGGATGTTTGGATGGTTGGTTGGATGGATGGTTGGATGTATGGATGGTTGGTTGGCTGGATGGATTGCTGGTTTGATGTATGGTTGGATGTATGGATTTATGGATGTACAGTATGGAATTTGAAATTCGGTCGATTTTAGAGTTCAAGTTATGTTGAATTGATGGATGGATGGTTGGATGGATGGGTGGATGGTTGGATATATGGATGGTTGGTTGGTCGGATGGATTGCTGGTTGGATGTAGGGCTGGATGTATGGATGTTTGGATGGTTGGTTGGATGGATGGATGGATGGTTGGAGGGGTTGCTGGTTGGTCTGATGGATGGTTGGATGGATGGTTGGATGTGTAGATGGTTGGTTGGTTGGATGGATTGCTGGCTGGATGGATGGATGGTTGGAGGGGTGGTTGGTTGGTTGGATGGAAGGCTGGATGGTTGGATGGACAGATGGTTGGATGGATGGCTGGATGGACAGATGGTTGGATTTATAGGTGGATGGTTGGATGGATATTATATGGTTGGATGGATGGATGGATGGATGTAGGGCTGGATGTATGGATGTTTGGATGTTTGGATGGTTGGTTGGATGGATGGATGGATGGTTGGAGGGGTTGCTGGTTGGTCTGATGGATGGTTGGATGGTTGGTTGGATGGTTGGTTGGATGTGTAGATGGTTGGTTGGCTGGATGGATTGCTGGTTTGATGTATGGTTGGATGTATG
Source organism: Zeus faber (assembly GCF_960531495.2). NCBI lineage: Eukaryota > Metazoa > Chordata > Actinopteri > Zeiformes > Zeidae > Zeus > Zeus faber. The sequence goes on from NC_137203.1 coordinate 6,417,507, forward strand.
GATTTATGGATGTACAGTATGGAATTTGAAATTCGGTCGATTTTAGAGTTCAAGTTATGTTGAATTGATGGATGGATGGTTGGATGGATGGGTGGATGGTTGGATATATGGATGGTTGGTTGGTCGGATGGATTGCTGGTTGGATGTAGGGCTGGATGTATGGATGTTTGGATGGTTGGTTGGATGGATGGATGGATGGTTGGAGGGGTTGCTGGTTGGTCTGATGGATGGTTGGATGGATGGTTGGATGTGTAGATGGTTGGTTGGTTGGATGGATTGCTGGCTGGATGGATGGATGGTTGGAGGGGTGGTTGGTTGGTTGGATGGAAGGCTGGATGGTTGGATGGACAGATGGTTGGATGGATGGCTGGATGGACAGATGGTTGGATTTATAGGTGGATGGTTGGATGGATATTATATGGTTGGATGGATGGATGGATGGATGTAGGGCTGGATGTATGGATGTTTGGATGTTTGGATGGTTGGTTGGATGGATGGATGGATGGTTGGAGGGGTTGCTGGTTGGTCTGATGGATGGTTGGATGGTTGGTTGGATGGTTGGTTGGATGTGTAGATGGTTGGTTGGCTGGATGGATTGCTGGTTTGACGTATGGTTGGATGTATGGATGTTTGGTTGGTTGGATGGATTGCTGGCTGGATGGATGGTTGGAGGGGTGGTTGGATGGACAGGTGGTTGGATGGATGGCTGGATGGACAGATGGTTGGATTTATGGGTGGATGGTTGGATGGATATTATATGGTTGGATGGATGGATGGGTGGATGGATGGATGTAGGGCTGGATGTATGGATGTTTGGATGGTTGGTTGGATGGATGGATGGTTGGAGGGGTTGCTGGTTGGTCTGATGGATGGTTGGATGGTTGGATGGATGGATGGTTGGATGTGTAGATGGTTGGTTGGCTGGATGGATTGCTGGTTTGACGTATGGTTGGATGTATGGATGTTTGGTTGGTTGGATGGATTGCTGGCTGATGGATGGTTGGAGGGGTGGTTGGTTGGTTGGTTGGATGGAAGGCTGGATGGTTGGATGGACAGATGGTTGGATTTATGGGTGGATGGTTGGATGGATATTATATGGTTGGATGGATGGATGGGTGGATGGATGGATAGTTGGATGGATGGTTGGATGATTGGATGGATGGTTGGATATATGGTTGGATGGATGGATGGATGGATGGTTGGTTGGTTTGATGAATGGTTGGATGGATGGTTGGACACTCATTCAGGCATTATGTTTTCGGGTTGTCCGTCCGTCCGTCCCACCCTCGTAAGCGTGCTATCTCAGGAACGCCTTGGGGGCAACTTCACTGCATCCGGCCCAAACGTTCACCTGGACGCGAGGATGAGCCGGTCAGCGCTGGGGGGTCAAAGGTCAAGCTCCCCGTGGCCATTACTCAAGAATTCATACGGTAACCAGGACAACATTTCGCACAAACGTGTAGCAGGATAAAGTGACGAAGCGCGGTTGGCGTTTTTTTTTTTGTTTTTTTCAAAAGGTCAAAGGTCGACTTCACTTTGACATCATGATGTTCCTCAAAAAAAACAAAAAAAAAACACACTTTTCCGGGGCATTATTCGATAACCGTGGACATTTTCGTGGGAGACCGATGATTGGTGATGCCAGTCTTGGGCGCCCACCGCGAAACCTTGAAGGTGTCCATGTTTTACCACCTGGAGCTTGGTCTCCACCGTGAGAGGGCCCGGTGGCTGGGCGAGCCGACCGGCGTCCGTCGCTGTCGGTCCTCTGTGCTGCTCGGTGAAAACAGTCTCTCGGTGAAGACGGCGTGTTTGATACCTGGTGAGGACTTCCATCTCGCCAAAGAATCCACGTTATTGCTTTTTTTTTTTTAAACTAAAATTCCTTTAAAGTCTTCACCACCTACTGCGTGTTACATGAGTCTGGACGGACACGGACGCAAACTTGCAACCCCACTGTTCGGGGGCGGAGGCGTACAACCGCGACGCCGTAATTCCAGCACGTATATACAGATACGGGGGGCGGTAGCTCAGGAGATGTAAGCGGTAGGTTATCGGTTCGATCCCCGGCTCCTCCCTGTTGCGTGCCGATGTGTCCTTGAGCAAGACACTTAACGCCCTAACTGCGCCTCTGTATGGCAGCCCACTGCTCCTAGATATGTCGGCTGCTAAGATTGGTAAATGCAGAGGGATCGCGAATTTGCGCTGTTGTGGGGCCGATGAGGGTCTCTAAAAAAATTCAGAGAAAACTCCAAAAAGTTTGTTCTTTTTTTTTTTTTTTTTTTTTTACGTCCACTTATTTACGCTTCTAACCGTGGAATGTCCCGCCGCCCGAATTCCCTACGTCGCAAATTGCCGGAGGTCGGACGTCGAGCACCCCTGACCCCCCCCCCTCACCCCGGAATTAGGGGGCACGTCCTCGCAGGACGGAGGCTCAGAGCCGCCTCCCAAAAAAAAAAAAAAAAAATGGCTTTAATGGCCTTGTTTGTGCATTAGTGAGTCACGCACAAGCCCGGAGGTGCCGGGAGGGGAGAGCAGAAATAACAAGCGGTGTTGTTACATTCGGAATGTTTGTTTTGTTTGTGTGTTCTGTGGCAAACACTTAAGTTAAAGTTTAACACGTTGCATCGGAAAGTATAACCGTCGAGGGATAAAGGTCGCGTTTAATCAGCGTTTATGATATATAAAATGCGGCGTCATTTGCATTTAAAGTCTTCGGAAGTGGAAGATTGTGACCGAGCTGGTGTCATGAAGATGTCGGAAACAAACAAAAAAGTTCCCGTTCGGACAGTTTGCCCGCGTCTTCACGGTAAAATCTGTTTATTTTAGGTACCGCTCCCATTACCGCCGAAACGTGCTCTTTTAGTTAAAAAAATAAAAAATAAGTTTAAAAAAGAGTAAATACAATAATTCTTTTAAAATGGATCAATCTGTGAGTTTAATCAGAGCTTTCCATCAGATTATTTTTCGCACAATATTTGCATTTCTTTTGTTTTTGTTTTTTTGAGGATTATCTAACGACAGAGGCTCTGCACAGACAGTCAATAGACACTGGATGAGAATTAAAGGAGGGAGACTTGTGACCAGGGCTTTGACAATCACACAGACAGTCCCTGAATGGTCAAAGCCCCGTCGCCCTACATTCTCGTCAGCGGAACGTTGCCAACTAGGGCACTTGTAGCCTAGTTTAACAAAATTAAACATAATAAAAAAATAAAATAAAAAAAAGGAACAAATAAACAGGAGGGGGGGTTATGTCAATGAGGGGACAGCGTCTAAGGTTCAAAATCCAAAAAGTCCACCCGTCAGGCCCCTGACATGCAAGCGGCGGCGTCGCTGTATTTCCTTTTTTTTTTTTTATACGGGGGGAAGTTATAAAACGGGGGCGACGATGCAACTTGAATAACTAAAATAAAATAAAATAAATAAAAACAACCGTGATAATCATTCGCATCTGAGAAAGAGAGTGCCCACGGCCGCGCCGCTCTATTTCCAGTACAGGGTATATTATTCCGGGACATCCACACACCATCAAATCACTTTGTTTTTCACGCTGCGCTTCACTTCAGATAAGGGCGCGGGAATCTACCGCTCACCTTCCTGAAACTCAAAGGAACTGCAGTTGAGTTCTGAGGGTGTGTGTCCGCCACACTGCCCCTTCTCCCCCTGTCAAATATGGAATATGAAACCGTGAATGGTGAACAAGGTGTTTCTGCCGTAAAGTTACTTTTTGTTTATTTTGGTTTTCTCCCTGTGGCTGATCTGGCTGAGAACCAGGAGAAAACCAATTACTAGAATATATGTATATATGTACACATATATACATAATACCATACAGATGGATGGATGAAAGATTGATAAATAGATAGACAGACAGATAGATAGACAGATAGATAGACAGACAGATAGACAGACAGATAGATAGACAGATAGATAGACAGATAGATAGACAGATAGATAGACGGATAGACAGATAGATAGACAGATAGATAGACAGATAGATAGATAGACAGATAGATAGATAGATAGATAGATAGATAGACAGATAGATAGACAGACAGACAGACAGACAGACAGATAGATAGACAGACAGATAGACAGACAGACAGACAGACAGACAGACATAGATAGATAGATAGATAGACAGACAGATAGATAGATAGATACGTTTCGAAACGCCTCTAGCAGGTAATTGACAGGTGTGGGGGCGGGATGGAATCCGCAACGAACCAATCAGAAGCATTCATGTATTAAAAAAACAACCCAAAAACTACAACAATGATCTTTTTGAAAAACAAAGTCTGTTATGAACCATTGAGTGTGAATTATCTAATGATTCACTTGTCGTTACTGGTTTTCTATCTAGCAATGTTGAGATAGAGAATTGAATGTCTGGATGCGGTTCATTTCCTGGGTCTGTCTCATCAAAACACAGAAAAAGTTACTAAGTTACTATTTTCATTATAGTTTGACTCGAATGTCTCTATTGTTTGTCATTAAACTGCCCTGGGTGTTTTAATATGAATTGTTAATAAATAACGACATAAATTATCAATGAATAAACAATAATAATAATATTAATAATAGTAATAATAAATATAGCTCCAGGCAGCAACACACAGGGTCCAGCCCATTTCTTTTTAGGTAAGTATTACAGTTTTCTTTGTTTTATGTGAAATGCATCAAAATATACTAAACGTACAAACATCAAACATTGTGTTGTTACGTCCATAGAATTTTTTTTTTTTTTAATTTTGTGACTGATCTTCAGACTGACATGGACATGTTAATATGATGTAGTTACGGCCATGTAATTTCAGGAATCTAACCGTCATGGCATTACATATGAAGCATTTCCATTTCGACCTGACGTCAGACATTGATTTGAAGTTATTATTTTGTATGAGATCAGGTGAGGTCAGTTCTAAATAATTGCTCTAAATAGCTGAGCTACAGTTTTAATATTGTTTGTAAGTTCCAATGTACATAAATTACTAAACTAGGACAAGATGCCGAATATTTTTTGGCATCTATAACAATAATTGAAACACATTTTGTAATTCCACTTGAAAGAAACATCTCCTGGATGCACTGGGACGCATCTTCAGTGATGTATCCTGCGATCATTGGGTGTTTTGGGTCTCGCAACATCAGACACCCTCTCCCAGGTGACCCAGCCGGGGTTGATCATGCCCCAGCTTGCGTCCCAGTAGCAACCCACGGATCTGCCCTTTTGAGCCACAGCCACCTCGTGGCTTTCTCTGCGGCTTCGCTTACGGATTTAATGGCCCTCTTCTTGGCCGCCCCTGTCATGCCCAAACGGCCTAGGACTTTGCAGAGAGAGCGTCCTCCAAAGCCTCTGCAGCCAATTTCTATTGGCTCGTAGAATGTCCTCCAGCCCCTGCCCCTGCACTCCTCTACCAGTTCCTGATATTTGGCACGTTTCCTTTCGTTGGCTTCCTCAATGCGCTCTTCCCAGGGCACTGTAAGTTCCAGCATGATCAGGTGTTTTGAAGCCTCAGAGGTGATGATCATGTCTGGCCGGAGAGATGTTGATGCAATGTGCTGGGGGAACCTCAGCTGTTTTCCCAGGTCAACATGCAACTGCCAATCAGGGGCTGTGTGGAGGAGTCCTGTTGTTGTCTGTGGACATGCCCGGGGTCTCTCTCCAGCTTTGAGGAAGGGGGCTGCCTTCTTCGGAGCATGATGGTGTTTGCTGATGCTGATGGCCGAGGCTATGCTCTCAGCAACTGCTTTCAGAACCTGGTCATGGCGCCAACGGTACCGACCATCAGCCAGGGACTTTGGGCAGCTGCTGAGGAGATGTTCCAAGGAGCCTCTTCCGGAGCACAGGGGACAGGAAGGTGTCTCGCTCTTCCCCCACACATGGAGGTTCGCTGGACTCGGAAGGGCATCATAGACTGCCTGCACAAGGAACCGGACGCAGTGGAAGTCTGCCTGCATGATGTTTGACCAAGTGACTTTGCGCTGCAACGCGCTCTCCCATCTTGTCCATGCCCCCTGCTGCCGGAGTCCCTCTGCCCTACTCACTCGCTCCTCCTCCACACCTGCTCGAACCTCTTCCTGGAGTAGATGGTGTCTCTCCTTTCCCCAAGCCTGACTCGCTTGGGTCTTTGGGAAATAGCCCAGGCCTGCTCTCCCTGTCGCCAAGACCCCTACCAGTGCTTTTTGCCTTAGGCGTGACTCTGCCACCTCCACTGCCTTCTCAGCCTTCCACTTCCTTCCTGTCCTCACTTCAATCCCAGCTGATGACACCTTGCTGTCCCTGGAATCCCTGTACTGTAGGGCTTCTCTTGTACGTGCCACCTTGAATTCTTCAGTGAGCCCACTGAAGGGTAGCTGGAGGGTGTTACTTGTCCCGTACAGGGCAGCGCTGTTAAGGCTGCAGGGAAGGCCCAGCCACTTCCGACAAAAGCCACTGCTCTTCCTTTCGAGGGATTCCACAGTTGTTACAGGGACTGCTTTGACGAGGAGAGGCCACAAGACTCTGTGCAGAATGGAGTGCTGGTAGATCCAGGCTTTAAATCTACCAGGCAGGCCGGACTTGTCCACCTTGGTGAGCCACGCTCCTAGTTGTACACCAAACTCCTGGATGGCAGCAGAGTCTTTCAGGCTTGAGTCAAAGAGCTTACCCAAGCTCTTGACTGGTTGCTCCGTGATGGATGGGATTGCAGTTCCAGAGATCGAAAACCGGAACTTGTCCATCGCCTTCCCCCTCTTCGGTACCATGGACCTCGACTTGGAGGGCTTGAAACTCATCCTAGCCCATGTGATGAGTCTCTCCAATCCCTGCAAGAGCCACATGCTCCCTGGGACCGATGTTGTTGTGATGGTAAGGTCGTCCATGTAGGCTCTTATAGGGGGCTGGTGAACACCTGATCTGGATAGGGGCCCTCTGCATTCCACCTCTGCAGCCTTGACCACCACGTTCATCGCCAACGCGAAAAGGGTAACGGAGATTGTACAACCTGTTATTATTCCTTTCCCTAGGCGATGCCAGTCTGATGTTACTGACCCAGAAGTGAACCTGAGCCTGAAGTTGGCATAATAATCCAGGATCAGGTGCTTGATCTTGCTGGGAACATGGTGGAGGTGTAGCGCAAGCTCAACCAGTTTGTGTGGGATGGACCCGTAGGCGTTAGTCAGGTCCAACCACAACACAGCAAGGTCACCTCTGTTCTCATGGGCCTCTCTGATGAGCTGTGTCTACACCAGTGTGCTCTAGGCAGCCGGGAGCTCCAGGAATCCCACCCTTCTATACCGACGTGTCGATGTAGTTGTTCTTGAGGAGAAACTCGGTCAGTCTTCGGGAGACGATGCTGAAGAACACCTTCCCTTCCACACTCAGTAGTGAAATTGTCCGAAACTGGTTGATGTTTTTCGAGTCCTCCTCCTTGGGAATCCAAACTCCCTCTGCGCACCTCCACTGGTCGGCCACTCTCCCCCTTCGCCAGATCACCTTCAGGGTCTTCCACAGGTGCCGGAGAAGCTCTGGGCAGCGCTTGTAGACGAGGTAGGGTACATCACTGGGGCCTGGGGAAGATGCTGAGCGGGCTGCCTTGATGACCTCTTCAACCTCCTTCAGGCTAGGCCATCAACTTGAACTCTGCTGTTGGTGGGGCAGGTGATGAGAGCTTTGTTGGGACCTGGATCTTGTTCCCTCAGTGGGTCGCTCATAGTGTTCTGGAGGAAGTGGTTCACTTCTTCTCTTGAGCACTCAAGCCGGCCACTGCGTTTATCCCCAAGCAGCTGTTTAGCAAAACGGAAGGGATTGGCAATGAAGGCCGCTCGCTTCCTGGCTCTCTCTCTTCCCCGCCTCCTGTGCCACTCTGCTCTCTGGAGGGTTATTAGCTTCTTCCGCAAGATGTTATGCAGTTCAGCCAATGGTTGCTTCTCCTCCTTAGTAGCTCCCTTGAACTGTTTCTTGAGGGTTCGAAGCTCCTGGCGCAGTTGGTGTATCTTAGTGGCCCTGCGGTTCATGGTGTAGGAGGTGGTCTTGGTGTTGCCCTTCTCAGTCCAACCAAATGTTTCTGAGCCATAGCTGACGATGATGATGGTCATCGCTTGGAGTCTGCTGTCAACGTCTCCTTTGGCTGTGGCTCGAATGATGTTGGACACGTCCTCGTCAAACTGCAGCCACTCGCTCTGTCTGCTTGCTGGGGGCCATTTAATCCGCTGCTGTGGAACTACTCTGCTGGGGTTGGGAGACTCTGGTACGTGGAGGGACTGGGATCTGTTTGTTGCCTCCTGTCCGGGCTCCTCCTGCGTCTCACCAGGTCCAGGACCTGTGCGTTGTACCTCGCTCTCCCGCTCCAAACATTTCATTCTGACCTGATGGATTTTTTGGCCACGTTTGTTTTTGCATAGCTTGCCGCAGATACTGCATGTCATACTCGTGGTCGGTTCGTTTGCGGGGGTCATTAACCTTTGGTCCGTCCGATTGGAGATCTCATCCTCCCCCCCTCTCGGGATCTCCTGGGGTATTTCTCTTTAGGGCTTCCCGGAGCTTGTTGGGGTTCTTTCTCACGAAAGATACAGGCTGGGGTGCTAACCCATACTGTCCCGGGTGCCGTCTTTCCGGGCTGTCAACTGTCTCTCCAGTAGTCGACCAAACTGTTCTTGGTTGCCACCTAGTCTCTTCCTAGGAGTCACTGGCTTTGCCAGCTTGTAACTTGAAAGAAACATCTCCTGGATGCACTGGGACGCATCTTCAGTGATGTATCCTGCGATCATTGGGTGTTTTGGGTCTCGCAACATCAGACACCCTCCCCCAGGTGACCCAGCCGGGGTTGATCATGCCCCAGCTTGCGTCCCAGTAGCAACCCACGGATCTGCCCTTTTGAGCCACAGCCACCTTGTTGCTTTCTCTGCGGCTTCGCTTGCGGATTTAACATAACACACATAACATAACAATAAATATATTTCATTTAAAAAATATATAAATACCTTAGTTGTAATTACTACTTTGTTGTAATTTTTCTGTTAATAACAAACAATTGTTAAATTCAGTTTAATAGATTACTTATTAATTTATGTAACTTTAATATAAATTTGTCATCAGAATTATTATGGAATAATTTGTCAATATCACAAACACTTTCTGCCTTTTCATGTACATTTGTTCAGTTTAGGTGTAGAAAATGTTCACTGTGGTGCGCGCCAATCTCACCTTTTGGCCGACACAAAGCTTTGGTACCATCAGGGCCGACTCGCGCCATCTTGCCACTCTAGGCGAATTGTCGACGGGCACGGTTTCCTTCCATAACGCTCCATGCATCGTCCCCAGCCCCATTTTTATCTAGTTTCATTTTTGCATTTATAGATATTATTCATGTGATTTGCACGCTAAATAGGTCCACCCAACCAGCGGACAACACATTCAACCCGCGGCAACACTTCAAAAGTTGCCCAGCTCCGTGGGTAAACGTGGACCGGGCAACACTGGGTCTGAGCGTGATCCAGGGCTGAATCCGTGATTGTTTTTATCGCCGTAAATTTTCAAAATTGAACTTTGAGTTGAAATGAGTTGAGTTGAAGTTGAAGAAAATCAGCCCCTTGTGTGTTTTCTCTAATGTCAATCATAGTGACGTTTACGTGTGAAACGAGGATTGTGCATTTAATTTATCGAGTTCCACGCACAAAGGAATTAGGGTTAACCGGATTAACTACCTGAAACATGGTGTGCTTCGGGCGACGGCGCATGAACACGGCGAGGCTGGTCATCTTGACTCGTACACCTCAACCTACGTGCGTTCTAACAAGTCAAAACCTTGTTCTCGCCTCGCACCAGATGCAAATATTGAAAGTGCCGTGAGGAATCTGGAGAAGAAGAAGCACTTTGGAAAACGCCGGAATCCCGCATTCTTTTCCCAGGGTGTCAGGCGTGTCGCGGCAAGAAGTTCCTCTGATGTTTGGCCGTCTGCCCCGTGGACTGGTGCGGTGGTTCACGACGTGGGGTCCGGGGAGCCCCCGGAGGTCCTTCAGGAGGGGGATCCCAGGCCAAATGATGAACAGCGAAACGTCACTGTTATTTCATTTGGAAGACGTTAACACCGTTGGGGGATGTACGATAATGACGGATATGATCCTAGTGTCGCTGTTGTCTCCCTAACCAGGGGAAAGTAACGGGACGGTTCTTCCCGGAGTCGGGGCTCCCAGAGGCTCTCAGTCTTTGTGGCCGCTCAAATGGGGTAAGTGGCCCCAGCGTGCATCAAGGGGCCTTGAGGGTCCTTGGTACGAAGACGTTTGAGAGTAACTGCACCAACGGGGTCCGCTGAGCCTGTAGCGAGGCCGAGAGCCTTTTAGGAACAGATGCAGAGGGACTCCAGTCGGCATCTTTGTGTGAAAGTAACAGCAAACCAGCTCATGTCGCAATTACAAGATGAACAAATACAAGTTGAGTGAGTGCAGTGTTTTCTCCCTACGGGCCGTTTACCTTGATTTAGTGTAATATGTTACTTGGCTTAAATTAAATTCTTCAAAGTCATGAGGAAATACCTCCAGGGGACATGCCTAACATACAGCACTCTGGATGTTCTTGTTTAACTTTGTTCTGGTAAAAAAAAAAAAAAGGGAATGATCGACTTGGAAAGAGACACCATGTTCTTGCTTGGGACAGAAAGGAAAGTTAACAATACTTTGAGGGATTTAACCCTTGTGTTAGGTTTCTGTTAACCAATGAATACTCAAAATACCTCAAAATATTCAGATGCGCATATTTAACCTCCTTAAAAAAGTCATGATTTCAAATGATCATAATGTCACCGGCCATCATTACAAAGTTGACCGGATGTTTTCATGTTTTTTTTGTCCACCGGTTTCCCTTGATATCACGCCACAAAACTTCATAACAAAGCACACAATGTGCACTAATATGCACAATGCACAATACGCACTAAGTATTCGTTAAACTCGCCATGATGGTCATAATGTGCATGTATTTTTTTTTTTATTCGCTGCCGTGTTTTTAGTGTCTCACACATGTGATGTGTTGTCAAACACAAACACATGTTTGTCCTGCATTTGACGGCAGGGCAGGTTCGGCACGAAAACATTCATTATATTCAACGTAACCCACATCAAAACTGTCATATGAATAATTGAATTTTAATTATTATTTTTTTAATAACAAGACAGCACATTTTAATGAATACATAAAGCACCATAAAGCACCGGGTTTGTTTTTGTACGGAATAATCCCCTCCACTGACGGTGCAAACAGTTCAAAGGCAGATTTGATGTGGCGAGCCGGTGTGGCTGCAGATCCGGTGCAGCGTGGGGCCCCCGGGGCCCCTCGGATGTTTCCACCTGACGGTCTCCCCTGAGGCGTCGCGACCACGCCGTGTTTCCATTCCTCAATCTCACCCCCGTGCATTTTTCTTCTTCCTCATCGGTGGGTGGTTCATTGCTTCGCTCTGAATCGCGTTCACCAGCGTCCTCGGCTCGCTTGCTTCAGTTGCAGTTTTTTCAGACACTTCCTCCTCTGTCGCTGTCGCCGTCACCGTCTACGGCTCGGAGCGGGGGCCCCGTCCACGGAGAACCTTCCGCTCGTCTTCCTCCTTCTGACGACCGCTTCTGAGTGACTGTGACCTTTTTTTTTTATTGTGACACGGCTGCAGAGCCCATTCCCACGACGTAGATCTGCACCCGTCTCACGTCTACGAGGCATCGAGCTTTTCGAATACATACAGTCCTACCGTTGGTTCAGATAAAAGGGGATGCATGGTGTTTATGTTTGCCGTGAGATCAGTGTGTGTGCTTGTCTGCGTGTGTGTGTGTGTGTGTGTGTGTGTGAGAGAGAGACTCTTATACAAGCTGCTAGTTCACAGAGGCCTCTTCTCCTTTGTGACCAAAACTGGCCGAAAGCATCAGCAGGGGGTGCAAAGGGCGTATGGACACAGACAGAAACATCAAGATGTCAATATCGCCCAAGATTGGGCAAAAGTCACCCAGCCTCAGGCTGAAACAAGTACGTGAACCAGCCCGTCGGTGATGATAAACACTTTGAAATCTGTCCAACATGGTACGAAGGTTAAATGAGGGCGAACAAATGAACAAACTACTAGATCCACACAGGAGCAGGGAGTAACACTAATGAAGGGGGGCTAAAGAGAACCACGGACGCCATCTACTGGACAAACTAAAAACTACACTGGGCCCAGCAGAGCGTGTGTGTGTTTGTGTGTGTGTTTTGTGTGTGTGTGTGTGTGTGTGTGTGTGTGTGTGTGTGTGTGTGTGTGTGTGTGTGTGTGTGTGTGTGTGTGCGCGTGCGTGCGTGCGTGCGTGCGTGCTTAAAAACTACTACAACATCACTCAGTATTCCTCACATGCTAACTCTAATGTTCTTTTCATACCCATGGGCCTTATTGGTTGACACTGTTCTCGGTACGGTGCGTTCTCAAGCCGCCCCTCTGCGTTCAAATCATTCACGAGGAAACGTACGCACGAGTCTGACATAGAATACCCGCGGCGCGGAGGCAGTAACACGTCTTCGAAGGTGGGCCCTTCCATTTGAAATGCACCTCTCAATGCGCTGCCGCACCTGGCGCTGACGCAAAACGTGATCAGTTCAGCTCCCTAAGGCACCGGTATATTTCCGTTTGACGAGGTATAATTTTAACCACAATGCGGCTCTCACCGTTATGACGTTACTGTGTATAGGAGTTAACTCCGGTAACAGCCTAACAAACCCGTTTGATCTATGTGAGAATGAGTAGAATTCAATTTTTAATTATTATTTTTTTTTATTCAAAAATTTTTTTTTTTAATTCTCTCTGACCTCCGTGTTTAAACTGGGAATTGAAAGCCCGCCCCGCCCCCCCGCGTCGAAAAGCGGAAACAAACGCTCCCCGCGCCCCGTTCCCTCTCACTAACCCGTGACCTGCCCCAATCCACTTACTCAGCGAGCCGCTGCGTCGCGACATGCGTCACCCAAAGCAGCTTGACTCGGTGACGATCCCTCGCCATCACCAAGGCACGCACGCACACACACACACACACACCCCTTCCCTCCGAGGCTACTATCAGTCATCGACATCCACGGCAGCAGAGAGAGGAAGGTCTTCTCCCTCCGCGCCCCGGGTGAGTCAGGGCAACGCGCAGTGCAAGTTCCTCGAAAGCCTCGCACCCCTGACTCACCACGCCCGAGTTCCGCTAAACCACTAAAGCAGTGGCCCCTCTGTCAACCTTCTGTCTTAACAGGTAGTTAACCGAACCCCCCCCCCCCCCCCCCCCCCCCCGGTGTCCCACCCCCGAATCAGTCCTCGACTTCACGGCTAGAGGGGAGAAACCGGCGGCGGTCCGCTCCCGATCCCCCCTGCCCCCGTCGTGGTCGTCCGCGCCCCGGCCTCCTCCGCCCTCCTCCGCCCTCATATGCCGGGGTCCCCCTCCAGCTTGGTGAGGTCGGTGGCGGTGCCCATGAACATGCTGCGGCCGCGCTCCAGGCGGCTCTTCTTGTCGGTGAGGCGGAAGGCCTCCATGAACTCGTCGATGTCGATGCTGCCGTCGTGGTTGCTGTCGATGGTCACCGCCAGGTCGGAGATGGCGTCGTCCGTGATCTCCATCTTCAGGTAGACGCTCAGCAGCTTCCACGTCTGCCTGAAGTCCTCCATGGTGATGACGCCTGCGGGGCGGGCGTGGACACGTAGGGTGCGGCGGTGCGTGGGTACGGGGGGAGAGAGAGAGAGAGAGAGAGAGAGAGAGAGAGAGAGAGAGAGAGAGAAATGTATACCTTAATTGATCAATTTTAAATTAAACGGATTTGGCGCTATTATTCTAAGTTCACCCTGTGACTCATTTTCTTTCGGTGGTTTTACGGTCGGAGGAGCGAGGGGGCGGTGACCGGAAGGAGGGGAGGCGGAGGAAAGAAATGAGGAACCGAGCAAATTGTGTTTGGGGAAATAAGGGGGGGGGGGGTGTATGAGGGGGGAGAGGGGAGCAGGGGTGGGGGCACGAGGTCAGAAGGAAACAAATGCCAGGGGAGAGGAGCTGCGGGTGGGGGTTGGAGGAGAGGATGGAGGAGGGACAGGAGTAGGGTGCTGGCGGTGGACACAGGGATGGATTGTAAAGAGCAGGGTTTACCTGGATGGAGGTGGGTGGAGGCGGAGAGGGGAAGGCAGTGGATCATTGGGTTAATCCCTATTTTAGCTGGTGGGAGGCAGCCGGCCGCCACCTGCTGAAGGCTCTGGGGCCGGGATTAACCGAGGCGGGTTGTAAATAGACATATGGCCACAGATCCCCGGCGCAGGTCTGCTCGTCTGGACCGCCGCAATACCGGCCCAACGCTGGCCACACGTGCCGGCTTAAAAAAAAAAAAAAAAAAAAAAAATCAAATCCGAAAAAGTATAGGAATCGGAAATTGCTCGCGAGGCGTCGTGAGCGGCCGGTCGGCCCAGAGATGGGAAGATTATTACTCAGACGGTCCCGCGATAACGTCCCACGCGCCGTCGAGACGGCGAAGCCACTCGCGGGAAAAACACACTGAGAAAAACCGGATTTGAAGTCACTCTGGTGTCATTGGCGGCCTTGAAGCGGCCTCCGTCGCTCTCCTGGGCTCGTCGCCGGCCTCCCACCTCTGGAGCGGCCGGACACCAATACAGTCACAAGATTCACGGTTCCAAATTCCCGGCACCGCCACGGCGGAACAAGCCCTCCGTTGCTATGGCTCTATTCACCGTGGGAGCGGCTCCACAATCACAGCCCACCTTTCGCAGGAGACCCCCCCCCCCCGTCTCCAGGTCACAGCTGGACTCCCCCTGACCGCACTGACCGCTCCACCGGGGACGGATCTTAAACTCCTTTCTTGAGTTTGCCGTGCCCCTGCCCCGCACCTCGACCCCCGTTTTAATCCCCCTCCGGCTTGTTACTGGGAGTCAAAAACTTCCCTGCGACGGCATTAATTAATTTTTTTTTTCCGGCGACTGCCATCAAATGTAATTAGAGTAAGTGGCTTTGGATGAAAGCGTCCACTTAACGACGTAATGTGGAGTCATATAAAAGCCTCGTAAATTGAACACAGCGGACCGCCCGGGTCTATCCGTTTTATTGGTCAGTGGCCCGTTGGTGGCTGCGTTTACCCAATAACAACTTCTCGGAGCCAAACAGCCGACCCTGCCTCCACGGACCAGCCCGACGGTTATGAGGTAGATCCGTCAAACAGATGGTGTTTGATACTATATATACCACACTGTACCAAAGTGTTTTTGTATGGATGGTTTTAAGTCTTGGAGTCGATGCTCTGTTTATGACAAACAGGTCCGTCCCTGTCTAAAACAGGGCGGGTTACCTTGACAAGACACAGCACCGACCACCACAACCAAAACCCATCATCTCTTCTGCCAGTAATTCCTCTGCAAACTATTCCAGTACTTCTACTCCCACTAAACCTTGTGATGTAACGCTGCAGAGGCAGGAGAGTGTTTGCTTAACCCACATTCAACATCCAAGTCTTTGTCAAACAGTGCGTGTTGCCGTAGAGACAGGGCTTCCCGGTGGACCTCAAGGAATGTGAACCTGAGGAATGTGGCTTTGTTTGATTGTTGCGCATCGACTGCCCCTCGCACCTGAGTTGTCCGTGTCCACGATCCTGAAGATGGTCTCCACGGTGGAGCGATGGCGGTACAGGGTCTCCAGTAAACTCTGTTCAATGTGCTGAGCGGGAGGCAAAAGGAAAACAAAAAAAGTGATGAACGTTGCTGGGCATGAATATTTCTGTATTGTGTGTTTATGTGTATTGTGTATATTATGGACTTTATAATAATTTCACACGGCTGAGTGGTCACACGGCTCTGTGGATGCAGTTATGTGCAATTACGATCGGTCGATAGTGCCCATCAGCGGTCAGTTATTTCTGAATAATGACCGCTGTCTGTAAATAATAATGGTTACATGGGCAACCACGTCACTGCACCACTTGAATGCGGATTTTTCAAATTTTCACATTAATTACAGTACATACTTAAGTCGTATGGAGGGCAGAGGGTTTTTTTTTTTTGTGAGTTCGCTACGTTGTTAAAATCTGTTGTGCTTTTGTTTCGTAAGCAGCCGTGCAATAAGCAGGATGAAGTAGAGCCAGCCGGTCGTTATCGCAAAATAACCCCCCCTTCTTCTATCCGCTGTACTTCTTTCAGATTGCTTTTTTTTTTTCCCTCGCAATGCCGTTTCCTTACGTCCATATTGGGCTCCTTGATGGCCAGCTCCTTGAACCACTCCTGGTAGTCCACCGTGGTCTTGTCGGGTTTGCACGACACCAGCTGGAAGTGCAGCATCCTCCAGGGGAGGCCGAGGTGCATCACGCCCTCCACAGCGCTGGCCCAGTCGCACAGAGACACCAGGCCTTCGGCCGGGACGGGGGAGGGAACGGGAAAAAAAAAAAAAACACACTTCATTGGCCGGTACGTTGGCTTGACGACGGCTGGGTCTGAATTATTTTTTTCTCTCCCACCCGCTCAATGTGGGAACACCGTAGAACGCATAGGGCGGGAGATCACGTGACGCCGTGTGTGTGTGCGTGTTTTGAAGGAGGCTGCGGTGTGTTTTGAGGCCCTGTTGTGCTTCGCCGACACGGAACCCGTCCGAGGCGGAGCGGGGGGCGGAGCGGCGGGGGGGACGGCGGACGACGCACCTGTGTTTTCTTTGTCCAGCTCGTGGAAGGCACAGATGAGGTCCGACTTGTGCGCGAACAGCTGCTCCCGCAGGACCCTGAGGGCCGAGTGCTCGGTCCTCCCGACGCTGGGGAACAGCGGGGGGGGGGGGGACAGCGTCAAACACACACCAGCCCCCCCCCCCCCCCCCCGGCCCGCAAGCGGGTTTTTTAGGATCATCACCCGAGGGCCTTTCCCTTTTATTTGAAACCCAAGCCCTCGAACGGTGTAACTTTCCAAAGCCTTCTTTTTTTGGGGGGTTTTTAATTGAGTGGCCGGGTTTCTGCCGCGCCAACCGAACGGGCAGAGGAGGTTCCCTGGGCAGGGGTTTCATAAGAGTGAGATTTCCAGCTTCCTAGCGGCTCAGCCCGCTGCTCCGTGCTGCTGTCTTTGGTTTGTTTTTGAGAAGCTGAATTTGAGATTTGTATCTTATTTCGTTGCGATACAACCCAATGCCCAGGACTCCTATATTTAACTTGTCAACGTCTTAAAGGGTTAAAAAACACGAGGTTTGTGTGCAAAGCTTCACACTTGCATATTAGACATTACAGACATTTGGCTCAAAATCCAAGGAAGCTAACGCTCTCTTTAACAACGGCATCCATATGCTTAGATTAATGTCAATCAGATGAATTACAAATGACCAATAGAGCAAAGGGCTGGAAAACCAATCCCTACAAAAGTTAAATAAATGATGAATAAATACTATCGCTGGTTCAGACATCAAAGCCAGCACTGACACAGATGTACTATAGACAGAATATTGACCCCAGCATTGTATCTCTAAAAAAGTACTATTATTATTATTATTATTATTATTATTATTATGATTATTATGATGATAATCATTATTATGATGATGATGATGATGATGATGATTATTATTATTATTATTATTATTATTATTATTGTTATTATTATTATTATTATTATCATTATTATTATTATCATTATTATCATTATTATCATCATTATTATTATTATTATTATTATTATTATTATTATTATTATTATTATTACCTTTGTCTCACAGTCAGCTCCCTGGTCATGCTCGTGGCCTGGTACTGAACCACGTAAGGCACAAGGTCTGGTCCCAGTTTGACGTACGCCCCCCTGTTGCTGCCCACGTCGTAGTAGTTGGAGGCCGAAAACAGAGTCAGCACCTAAATGAGAGACAGCAGGAGCAAATAAACATTTAGAGTCAAATTTGTCCTAAAATATCTGGGTGACTTTGTCGTAAAATACCTTTCTGTCCTAAGAAACCATGACGTACTGGATTCCCAACTTGCCAGCCCCAGATGAGTCGTAGAGATTATTGTTTATGTTTATTTAAGGATTATTTATTATTGTTTAGTATTACTTCTTGGGCTTATTTTCTTGTTTATTGTGAGGTTTCTTTTTATTGTTATTTTTTTGTTCATTTTAACAATTGTATAGTGCCAAGTCATTTATTTATTGATGTTATTGTATGAATCTAGTTTAAAAAGGGCCTAAGGAGGCCTTTTTCTTTCTTTTCTTTTTTTTTTACCACCCGCTGTTCCCCGGCTCATTAAAAACTTTCTGCTTTCCGTGCTCACTTTGCGGTTGTGGCAGAACTCGTATCCGTCCTGTTTGCACTCGTGGGAGCGGATGATGAGCTGGAGGTTGTGTTTGCCCAGGAAGTCCTCTGTGACGTCCGGGCCCCAGTAGCAGCCCCCGCCCCGCACCTCGTTGGGCACGCAGCCCTCCTGGGTCATGGGGTCGCTCCACAGCAGGTCCAGGATCTGCACAACCACAGAGATTTGGGGATTAGCAAACCCTCCCACCCCAGAATTGCATGGGTGTTGAAACTCTGGTCAAGGGGAGTTTATTTGTTTAACACATTTCATAGAGGAGATCTATTCAAAGTGCATACTGTATATTGATGTATATAATGTAATATATTTAAAGAATGGCTTTAAATATTTGGAAGGGATCCACATCTTAAGCTCCAAGAAGGAGATACTGTAAGTGGCACTAAAGGGTCCAAATCCCAAATGTGACACAAATTCCAAAGGGCCTACTTCCAGTTTGAAATGTTTTTCAAGATATGACCACCATGACCTGATTTTCTATTATTTATTATATTATTTGAAAAATATATACTTATTCTTTCTACTCTGTATAAACTGTGACAATAATTGGTTTAATATGGTAAATACCAATATTACGGAAATAACTATATTTCTGTTGCATAAGTGTAGAACGCCTCGACTTGTGGTTTGTTAGCAGCCAGTTTGGAGACCAGATTAAGATGAAGCTAACAGGATTAGTGGTGGTGGTGGTGGTGGGGGTGAGAAAACACCTATAAACACCTACCACAGGGTGACTTCTGCACCCTGGAGCGGTGCCTGTATTTTCGGGGATGGATGTGGAACCATATGTTCACATATTAGGTTCTTCATTATCGTTGTCAATTAAACACAATGTTATGAGCATGCAATCTGCATTGAAAGTCACACTCATATTATGAGATGGCGCATGGGCAAATGGTTGAAATAAATGCCATCTTCATATGCGTTAAGAAATATGATTTATAATATATTTGCAAATTATTGCTGACTATATCAATTGTTTATCATTTTAATATACTGTGAAACCATACATTTTACAAACAATACACATTATTCAGTCATATATTTTAAATATTTCTATAGCGATTACAGCAAACAAGGTTGTGTTCAGTCAGTATATTTTGTAATATATTGCTAAAGAAAAGCAACAATATAATACCAGGTATAGCAAAACCTCCACATGTGTAACAAGGGCAACTCCGACTAGTCAAAAAAAAACGTATTTCCTGCTTGTAATGTATTCAACTTGAAGGAAGGGGACTCTTTTTTAATTTTTTTTATCTTTCCATTTCATGCAATAAAACTACCCATAGGAAAGTAGTACCCCCCCCCCCCCCCCCTTCCGCTGTTCCAATAAAGAGTGGGTGTGGGCCGGGTCTAGATATCTCACTGATCCTTTAAATAGAAAGGACAGTCGTTTCTGGGTAAAACACAGGAAATGTGCATGAGATACATCAGTACTATTGCGCAATTAACTGACAGTCACCAAGCAATTCAGCGCAGGTCAGCAAAGTGAAGGCCGTTATACCACATTTTCACACGTTCCCCCTGTATATCGCCACACAGGAAATGACAGCGTGATAAACAACCAAAACCTCCGCGATTAAAATCTAGCAGTAATCAGACAGGGAAACACAGGATGCCGGGAAGATACAGATCAGCCATTGTCTGCCTTAAAACATGCCGACACATATCAAGGTAAAACTAGTGGGGTTGAAACAGCTCCACCTGCCGGCCCGTGAAGGGAAGGGAACCGTGAAGCCCCTTTAGGGTCCTGATGATGGCGGCTCCGCCACGTGACCGGTGTGGGGAAGGGAACCCCTTTAAGCCGTCATGTCACGTATGGGATCAGAACCGCTTATCTTTTGATTTAAGGGAAACTCGGCTTTTAGCTCAGCTCTGGCCGCGTGGGTGCTGCGTAAGATCGCCGCGGAGACCGGAAATCCCCCACAGCGACGCTCTCGCCGGTGTGTTTAATTCGCTGAGCTAACCAGAGGCCAACGGGCCACAGCTGTCAAAGTCGAGTTGGAGTCGCGCGTTTGGCCCCGATCACCTGTCTCCACTCCTCGTCGGGGTTGTCGGCGGCCTCGGCGAGCTCCTGGGACGATTTCGGGGAGGCGGGCGGTTTGAACTGCTTTTGCGACTGGCTGAAGCCCAGGCTCTGGATTCCCGCCTGCCGCCGGCGAACCTCCCGCTCCTCCTCCAGGCTCAGCTTGACCCGCTCCGAGAAGTCCTGCAGCGAGCGGTTCTGGAAGCCTTCGCGGGCCAGGGGTTTGGGGAAGGCGAGCGACGCCCGCCGCCGGCCGTAGTGGTTCGCGGACCAGACGTCGTCGTCCATGTCGACGGACGTGCTGACCGTGCTCGGGTGTCTCTTTTTGGGCGGCCTCAGGGCCGACACGTACTGGAAGAGGAGAGAGGGGTGGAGCGTTTACAGATCTTTGCGACTCAACATCTGCTTGATGAAAGCCCTGCACAGTACAAGGAATTGGTCTCATAACAGAATATAAATTTTTATCGTCTGACCTCGTTTTTGTTTTTGCGTCTGTGCTATCAAAATTCTTCATCGTGCAGGTGTTAACATTTTCCATATCCCATAGCATCGCATACCAATCCAACTTCTAATCCAATTTACCACATGGCAATAGTCTGAATGATCCTTGGTCTACGCTTCCAGGACGTGGTGAGGTTTCACACACCTTGCGCCTGTCCACTCTGGCCAGGATGCCGAGGTCGGTGGTGTCCGAGATGCCCCCGTGAAGAACCAGCACCTTCTGGTCGATTACCGTCGCCAAGGGCAACCAGCTGAAGATCTTCTGCAGCAGCTTCAGGATCCGCTTGCCGTGCATCTGGGGGAGACACGTCAACGGGAAGTGGCCTCGCAGCCTCGCCTTGTCGTGTACATGGTTGCGCGCATTGCTTAGGTTTTTACCCTGTGGGACGTAGAACTAAAGGTGCACCCTTCAAAATCGTTGTTCCCCGAAAGGGTCGACTGATGGATGTTTAGGCTGAATCAGAAAAGATCTAAGCCATCGAACAACCAAGGCGCTGGGCCCGAATGGGGCTGCGCTGACATCGACCCCTTCTCTAATGGACGGACGCAGACTTCCTGTGTGGGCTCCCGGACCACCGTGATCTTTCTGAATGACTGAAAAGCTAAGTGGGTCAGATGTCCCGAAAGTCTCCTCTCCCGGCGGCTGTAAATCCTCTTAGCGGCGAGGAACGATTGCACGGGGAAATGGCCCATTGAGATGACCGAGCGGAATCCTTAAGGCCTTAAGCCCTAGCTGCCGACGTGTGGGTGATGTTGATCGAGGCAGCTTACAGCGAGGGCAGGGACGGTAGAAAACAGTTTCGCTGCGAGCACCGCTTTCATAACCAGGATAAGGGGATATTCATTAAGGGTAAATTAAGTAAAGTTAAAAAAAGAAACAAGGTTTTCCTAATCAAGGCACTGGGTGAACCTACCTTGTATTTTGTCAACACCTCCTTCGTAAAACCGTACCTACGGTGAAATAAAAAGACATCTTAGGCACTGACGCCTTGCACAGTGCGCTCTGTTGTGTTGTTGTTTTTGGGGGGGGGGGGGGGGCTTTTTTTGTTGTTGTTTTTTTTCACCGCTCACCTCAGGTTGACGATGTGATCCTCGTGGTTGCCTCGGTTGAGGTGAACGTCGCTGGGGTAGAGCAACAGGAAGGAGAACAGGATGAGCAGGATCTCGATGGAGTCTTTGCCTCGGTCCACAAAGTCGCCGTTGAACACGTAGGGCTTCTCCAAGGAGGGCATGCCGTTCTGCAGGGCCGCCAGAGGGAGGGAGCGGGGGGGGAGCGAAATAATTGAATTGAACCGCCTGCGTGTTTCAGAATTATTTGATGGTCAACGTGGCAAGAAATGCACCTTGTAAAATATCAGCAGGAGGTCCTCCAGCTGTCCGTGCAAATCACCTGGAGGAGACATAAGCATAGGGGTGCTCCAACACGGTTTTGCGACGCAACAGCACTACGCAGAGGCGGTGTCTCCTGTTGTGCTCCCGGCATGTCTGCAAACGCCAACACTCTTCCTGGTGCAATTTCACTCTGCGGCATGAGAGGGCTGCGGCCTCCCGTAGACACAACAGGATCGCCGTGGCTGATTCTGATCCTAAGTGTAGATCCCCTCCGCGTCCCATCTTAATCCAGCATCTAACGGCACAGGATGTGTATGGCCATCGCTTTTCTTTCTTTTTTTTTTTGTTTTTAATTGCCAAGGTTTTGATCCATTCCTCCGCTTCCCGCATTAAGTATTATCGCCCACCGACCGCCGGTTTCATTCTCACCGCAGATGGTTATTTCCTTGCTCTGGCAGGTGGAGATCCGGCTGATGTTTGGCATCTTCCGCAGCTGCTTCCAGGCGCCAAGCAGAAGCTGGAGCACGTAGCGTGAATGCAGCTGCTACTGAGAGAAAGACTTAGTTCAGGATGACAGGTTTTACAGGGCCACAGACGTTTTTACCGATCGGGTCATTTAATGGTGCGACATGCCGCTGAATTCTCCCATTTCCGTCTTGATGCTTCGGAAAGCGTCAAGTTCGTTTCAGTGTACCTCAATGGTCAAAGGTCACATGTTGGTCGGCGTGTGTAAAATTCAGTTTTTAGACGATCTTATCGAAAGGCCTATCGATAAGATCGTCTAAAAAGTGAATTTGGGTTACAACTGTGTTTATAATCTTAGATAATAATCTCTATTTTTTTTTTAAATAATCTCTATAATCTCTATAAATTTTTATTTATTTGTATTTTTTACCTGTGCTGTCCAAACACAGGGTATTTGTATGCAATTGCAGCCAAGACAGTCATAGATGTTTTAAATGCAGCCACATTCTGAATTATTTTCCATTTCCCACACGCTGGATGCAGAGCTTAGTCCATCCAAATAAAGCTGACTGAGCTGGCAACCCTGCATCACCTACCAACAATAGGAAGGTGTATTTCCCTCATTTCACTGGAGCTAGGCTAGTTGATCCCCTCTGCAGCCATGCATTGCGCTAACGCAGTTAGCAACGCAGCCCGCCTACTGTATATCTGGGCTCTGGACACACTGGAACGGATCTTCTCGTCCGAATCTGGCTACGACAGACAATGATGGGGTTGTGGAACTGAGCAGCACGCACTCTCTTGTTCCTGAAGGCGTCCACCAGGCCGGCCACCTGCTCCACAGTGAGTGGGAAGGTGAGGTGAGGTCCCGAGTAGATCTCCGGAATGTTGATGCTCTTGTAGCAGAAGAACCTCTCCCACTCGGCGTCCCGGCACACCTCGTTCTCCCTGAAGATGTGGGAGATCAGGTTCCCTGCGAGGGCCCAAAGCCAAGAGGCTGGATCAGCACAGGAAGCTGGCAAAAATCAAAGACGAAACAAGGCACCCCGCCACAACGAGGATACCCCGCCACGGCGGCTGTGGCGCCGGTCTTACGTTCATTGCTGGACGGTGTGAAATTGTCCATGAGGTAGCCCAGGAAGTTGTACAGCTGCATTGGGGAGAGTGGGATGATGCGTGGGGTTATTTGTTTTTTATTTTTATTTTTTTATTTGAGTTTTTGTTGATGTTGTCGTGGGTTTCTCACCTTTATCTGAGCCTGCTCGCCCGAGTACTCGATGGACTGGAAGATGTGCCAGGTGTACCTGCGCCTCATCTCCGTGCGGGCGACGTACTGACGGTACCAGCGCTGGATCAGCACGGCGGCCTTTATGGCTGGGGAGCGGAGAAGGCAGGGCAGACCTTCACTTTCTCATGTCGACGTTTATCAATGCACTTCATTTATTTATTTATTTATTTTCTATCAACCAGTCTACGTTCAATAATTTGTAGCGGTGGTTCTCAACGCGAGGTCCGGGGACCGCCGGGGGGGTCCTCGGAGTGGTTCCAGGGGGTCCGCGGCAAAAAGATTAATCGTTGAAAATGCAGGACGTTTAGAGACCGTTAGTGGGACTCAAATGGAGGTGGTGGAGAAACACTGCTCTATCACTACGTCTGCGTTGATGCGCACAGTATGCGATGATGACATGGACAAGCAGCTTCAACTACCACCAGACGGGGCACAAGACAAGTGAGGGACGGCGGTCGGAGGGGGACTTACTTGTGACAGCTACGCGCGGTAAAAGAAAAAAGACAAGGTGATAAATGTCGTTGTTAAAAAGTCCTTCATCAGTGTGTTGGGAAAAAGTTTTTGCTGTCACAAAATACGGTCCAATGACGCCACGGGGAAAGCAGGGAAGCGTTCACCTGGGACTACATTGGCTTTTGAAGCACATTTCAGGGGAAGGTGGAAAATAAACATCGCGGCTCAAGACTACGCAGGCGAGAAAGCCGTCGTCTTCAGATAGACGAGCACAAATCTTTGTCGCCACGTGGTCTAACAGCCGATATCTATAAAGCGATCAGCGTAATACAGGGGTGGGAATCCTGGTTTACCTCTTCCTTGTTTTTGGAACTGGTTGGATTTTGAACTGGAGACGCCACATCCCATGACTATTCCTGAGCAAAAGCACACAAACACACACGACATCAGTTGGCCACCGAGGCCACTTTTAGGGTTTTTCCATGAAACGTTTAAGATAGAGTGCACTTAAAACACACGCTCACAGCGCCATGTTAAAAAATAAAAATAAATACAAGCCATATCTGGGGAAATAGTTTCATTTCATATACTTCACGTAATGTAAAAATCCAGATTTGAGAACAACTGGATTATATTTTAAAAAAAGGCTTTTTATCAATGAATGAAACTTTTTCACATGTAGCTCATAGGTCCTGGCAGGACGCCGGGCAGGGAGGAGCCGCAGCGATGACCCCCGCGCTGTCGTAATCCTGTCAACCTCCCTGATTGTTCTCAATCCTGTAGTTTCCTCAGCATTTCCAAGAAAGCCTTCAGCTTTGTCGAGCTCCGTGAAATGGATTACGAGGAAACATTTCCACTTCCGCTTTCACAATCGATGGGCCATGACCTCTCGGAAACAAACCATGAGAAACAGACCACCAGACGCAAACAGACGCCATCGGCGTCGCAGGCGGTTCTGTTGTCTCGACCGAGTCGATTGCGGTTTATCGCCGTGAAAATTAAATGTTTCCATGAGCGGAGACGGCGCCTTGAGGTTCCAAAGCAAAACAGTTGATAAGCGTCACGAGATGTGGGCCTAAGTGCATTATTCATTGAAACGGTTAAATCATAGAATGTTTATTTTTGTTATTTATCTCAGCCACCCACCCGCCCACCCGTCCACTCCTTTGATCATAGTCACTTTCTCGTCATCATGGTTTGGGAAACCTCTGAGGCGTCATCCTACTTACGTGGTCACTTTTTCGATCCAGTCAACAAGTTCCCCAGTGGCTCGGTTCTGTCTCAGTGAGTATTTGACTCGCATTGGCTCCGTCGCATCCCTCCGCCCGTCCTAAAGTCCCCCGCCGTCAGGTCAGGATCGGTAGATCGCAGGTGGGATGACTCATTCTGAATGGGTGGACGACGAAAAAAAACACCTGATGGAGTCACCCGCCCGGGCTCGAGCGCCGCTGCTCCTCCGTTGCTCCGTGCTGGGGATTGTTTAGCCTTTTGGTACCTAAGTGCCGTGGAATAATCGAGGCGCCGTGCCTCAAGTGGATTAGTTGGACACTAATGACTTGATGCGGTTAGACCGGCCTTTATATAGGATGATGGCACAGTCATGGTATAAACACGACGCTATGGGGACATGCTTTTGATTACAGTTTCTAGTTTTGGAAAGTCTGCTGGCCGTGTGTGTGTGTGTGTGTGTGTGTGTGTGTGTGTGTTCGTGTGTTTTCGACTTGTCTTTTTGACATCTGTTTTGGACCTGGACTACAGGACTTCTTAACGTCAGATTATGGATCACGCTGGCACCGTACCCCCTCGTATCAGCTGCTGTGTATAACCAACCCCTCCCACGAATGATGTCCAAGCTCAAATTGGCCTGTGCAACTGTTTTGGTTTGGATTCTTGTAAATATAAAATGATATGATGAAAACCCTTTAGATTTTATTTGATGTCAAAAAATGTTCCACAGAGGGATTTTGTTTTTTAAAATAGTGCAGTATATGCCCCCCCCCCCACACACACGCACACGCACACACACACACACACACACACACACACACAAACATAATAAAATAAACACAAATATTGAAATAGACCTGGGTTATCTATACCTATCGTGTATTTTTATATTTGTTATTGCTGATTTTAAAGGTTGAATTAGTCAAATGACTAACCTCCCTTATTGTCGATGATGGAAAACCAATTTAGCTTGAATTTGTTTTTAATTTTGTGAAATGCGATTTTTTGTATGATAATTATTATTTATTCTGAAACAGACAGTTTGACAAGGATTCACGATCTGTTGCATCAGGCGTATACTTCCATTTGTACACTCGAATAAACAAGCCCAGTACTTTTATCAATATCGCTTGTGTGTGTAACTTTCTTTTAGATGGTATTGTTGTTATTATTATTATTATTATTATTATTATTATTATTATTTTTGTGTTTTTCTCCACATTTTAAAACATTCTAAACAGCTCGCAGCAAAACTGAGCACGCCGCTTCCGGTGGGCGGACCCGGAAGTAGAAGCTGAGCAGCAAAATAAAATGGCGGCCCAGTGCTGCCGCCGCCGTGTTGTTCGTGGACAGATGGGAACTTTGTCGTCCACCCGCTACGGAAATTTCCCTTGGTTCTGCCATGATTGTGTAAACTGTCATTGAATGCACACAACGTTAAAGCCGCAAACAAGCCATACAGTACATCCGGCACAGGGTGAGGCCAAGCCCGAATGGAAAGCACGACCCCAAGCCAGACAGACGCTCAGGAGGTAAGTCCTCAGGACACGAGAGGCCTATCGTGGAAACCAACGACTACAAAAAAAAATAAAATGAAGTGGACTCCGTCAACGGGTGCGTTCACATCTTTACGGGCATTGCAACGAATCTGGGGTGTGCAGATCACAACTGTGAATATGAACGAATGCAAGACACACTGGGACTCTGATCCCCAGAAGATCAGGGAGATATATATATACACACACACACACACCGCCATTTATTTCTGGCACTTTAGGGGAAGACACAATAAAAATGAAGACGAACATATCGTTTTTCGTATTTTCACTGCAGGTGGCGCAAGAGGACAAGGAAGAGCAAGTGGTGGTTTTAATGAAAGCAGGAGAAACGCCCTCTAGTCAGTGCCGGGCGGTTTGAATCTTTTTCTCGATTCGTTGCTTTTCAGTCATAGTCAGTTGAGCTGATCATGTGACACTTATCACACACTTATCTTACCGACTCCTCCTTATCTGTTAACACGGGGACCGTTCAATCATGCAAGGTGGTTTCGTTTTACTTTTTTTTACTATATTCAGTGCACTTGTGTATTCTATATGGTGAGAGTAGCAGACAGAAATTGTAAATAACTGGTAAAAAGATTTTTACAAAGTGTATTTGGTATTTGGCCTAATTAGAATCCTGACTAACAACCAAGCTGAAAATTGCAGCGGTGTTCCAGTTCCAGTCTCAAGCGTTGGGTAGGCGGCCACTGCCATGTTGAATCAAGTCTTTTTTATTTTGAGTCAATAGTACATCAGTATGCGTGTTTCTGCAAATACGTGTTTATTACAGTACATTCATTACGTACTAACTTGTTGGGAAGAGCTTTTGAGAGACTTTGGAGGCTGAGGTTTGTGTTAGATTCTTAAATGTGAATTCCACGCTAATGTTCCCATTGGGGGTACGAGCCCTATACACTTTAAACCCATCCATTAATGAAAGAATCACCAAGAATCACTTCGTATGCAGAACAATACATACATGCGTGTTAAAAAATATACATTGCAGTGCATGGGAACATCAAGGAAACCAATCAGTAAGTCAAGGCAAAATCAGCTGTTTTTGCCAAGGGTTGTTTTGAATTACATCTCTGTTCTCCCGGTGGTGAAGGACCAAACATGCAGAATTATACAGCAACAATTAGAAGCTGGGACAACCCGTACTAACTAAATGTCAAGAGAACATAGACGATAAAAGTGTGTGGTCAACTTTTCTCTTTCTCAGAAGCCTTTGGACTCGTACAAGTCTTGGTCTAGTTTCTTCACTGAGCATCTGACCACTTCCCTTTGAGCTGCAGGGAAGTGTCTGGATCTACAACAAAGAGAGGCTGTGTTGTTTGAACAATGCCTAATAAATGAAGAATTTGTTTCTTCTACTGGGTCCTTTTGATCACCAGCAATCATGAGAATCGGTTGTTGAGGAAATGATTGGCCCAATAATGTCAGATGCAGTTGAAATTATGTGATAAACGTACAAGGAAGGTACAATGGCTGCATTAATGAATTTCCTTCAAAAGTTGACATGTATAAAAGAAAATCAACATTGCGCAGTTTGAGTTTGAAAGTATATTAAAAATAACCATAGAATATTAGCCATAACATTAAAACCACCCCCTCGTGCCGCCAAAACAGCTGTGACCCGTGGAGGCATGCACTCCACCAGACCTCTGAAGGTGTCCTGTGGTATCTGGCACCAAGACGTTAGCAGCAGATCCTCTAAGTCCTGGAAGTTAAGAGGTGGTGCCCGCATGGATCGGGCTTGTTGTTCCAGCAAATCCCACAGATGCTCCATCGGGTCGGACCCTAACCCCACCCATCCACATGATGTAGAAGAAAAAGTGATTCATCAGACCAGGCCACCTTCTTCAATTGCTCCATGGTCCAGTTCTGACGTTCACATTTCCATTGCTGGCACCTTCGTGGTGGACATGGGTCAACATGGACACTGTGACTGGTCTGCAGCTACACAGCCCCATACAGAGCAAGCTGTGATGCACTGTGTGTTCTGACACCTTTCTATCATAGAGCAACGAGATGAGCAATGTTATTCACTTCACCTGTCAGTGGTTTTAATGTTGTGGCTAATCTGTGTATAATGGTGAATACTGATAACTGTTCCTAAATGAAATCACACATTTGTTCTGATAGTTTTATTGGTTATAATAAATAACAAATATATGTGGTCTCACCCAGAGGCATGACTCTGCCTACGGGTTCTTTTAGCATGAACAATTTATTTCACACTATTCTAAATTTGGTAAATTCGTCTAAATGTGTTCATAGCAACAGCTGATCTCTGCTGTGCTGAACAGAATGGGTTAAGTGGAGAGTCTCAAGTCAAAATAGAAAGAAAGGCCTTTCTTTATTGCACCATCATAAATTTTATTTTCACACTTGTCCTTTGGGAAACAGGGTGGGAGCTGCTTCACATTTTGTGAAAGCAAACACATTTATTAGACTCGCGCTGCCGGCCCGACCGGAATCTCCGACTGGAATCCTGACCATTATTTTGATTTATTTTCAGAGTCTGAAGATGAAGATCGTGGTGCTGGGAGCCACGGGGCAGACGGGACAGTACTTGGTCAGCCAGGCTCTGGAGCACGGACACACGGTCACCGCCATCGTCAGAAACCCCGGGAAAATCACCATCAGAAACGACAAACTGAAGGTACAGCGCTGCGTGCGGAGGGACGTGAGTCAGCTGAGTTGAGTGTGCAGAGATTACAGCTGTCTCTCATCTGCTAACATCCAATAATATTTAAAAGTTAGCAAACAGGATTGTTAATAATTACTATATTTTTTCACAACGATGAGATGATTGTGACACAGAAAACGTGATTGTGGCCAATTTGAATTCCTTCCAACGTGGTTTTGCTGACAAAACAATCTGGACTTTGGCACAAGGGCTCGTGTACTGCACCTGAACGGGTACCATGAGGGGCCTCGGCCAGAGAACTTTGAGCGTTGTAATATACGCCGTCCTTCTCCCTCTCTGCCGTCTGTCAGGTGGTGGAGGCTGACATTTTCGCGGCGGACAGTTTGAAGGTCCACTTCAAGGGTCAGGACGTGATCGTGTCCTGTCTGGGCTTTCCCGCCTCCTTCATATCAGGGGTGACGGGCTACACCACGTCCATGAGTGCAGTGGTCAGCGCCATGCGGGAGGTCAGGGTCAACCGGGTGATCACCATGACCTCCTGGTACACTGAGCGTAAGTCCAGGGTGAAAGGTGAAGGTGCATATTTAAGCATGTTAGAATAGAAAGCCGTTGTCATTGTATAGAACACAGTGAAATTAGGAGCACTACTCCTGATCATTGCATTAAAAGACAGAGAAACAAAACATAACAGAGCAAAACAACCTCAACACAGGTTCTAAAATAGTAAGTGGATTACAATATAATATAATTTAATTTTGCACTGAAATAAATGTGCTTGTTGCACGAGAATAAATGTAATTATCTCACGAATATGCATGTAATTATTAAAAATAAACATAATGTTTACACTAATATGAATCTAATAATTACATTTGAATATATGTAATTATTGCATTAGATCCAGTACAGAAGGTTTGCCTTAGAAGGACAGACATCATATTACATGTGGAGGGGTCATTCAATGATGGACCTGTAGCACCTGCCAGAGGGCAACAGGTCCAACAGGTGGTGTCCAGGATGAGAAGACTCCTTTAAAACGTTTTCGGCTCTGCCGAGGCAGTGGGAGCTAGAGATAATTTTCTGTGCATTGTTGATGACCCTCTGAAGGGCTCTCCTGTCTGCTGCTGAGAAGCCGCCGTACCACACTGAGATACAGCACGGCAGTAGGCTCTCGATGGAGGAGCAGTACGGGCCACCTGCCGCTTTTCTCCTGGCCTGTTTTTCCCCGAGCCCTCTCAGGAAGTGTAGCCGCTGCTGTGCCTTCTTGACGACCTGGTGTTTGCAGACCAGGAAAGGTCCCCAGAGATGTGCCCCCCCCAGTAATTTGAAGGTGGGAACCCTTCCCGCACAGTCCCACATTGATGTAAATTGCGGCAGGGTCCACTCTGTGCTCGGTCCTTTGCTTTTGTGGTGTTCGGTGTCAGGCTGTTTGCTGAGCACCACACTGTCAATTTCTTACTATAATAGTGTCATCCGTGAATTTGATGATGGTGTTGATGGGGTGCCCTCGTAGGTGTATAGAACATAAGAGTAATGGACTCAGCACACAGCCTCGTGGAGAGCCGGTGCTGAGTGTGAGGATGGAGGAGAGGTGGAAGTCCTTTATCCAGGTGCAGGCAGGGAGGGGGGGTGTCTTGAGTCGGACGGTTTGCCGACTAGTATGTCCTGAATGATTGTATTGAATGCTGAGCTGAGCTATGGCGATAGCGCCTTCTGGGCCCATTTGCTCTGTAGGCAAACTGATGTGGGTCGAAGGCGGGAGGGAGGCTTTGACGTGCTGGGAGACCAGTCTCTCAAAACACTTCATGACTACTCGGCCTGTAGTCGGGAAGACTGTCGATGGCTGGCTTTTCGGGATGATGATGATGGCTGACTTGACGCAGGGTGGGACGACGGCTTGTGTGAGGGGAAGGTTAAAGATCTTCGTGAATACCTCTGAGAGCTGATCAGCACACGCTTGAAGTACTTTCCTGGGTACTCCGTCAGGATCAGCAGCCTTCCTCGGGTTCACTGACCTGAGCGCACGTCTCTCAGAATACTTAGAATTCCTGCAGAGTGAGTACCTGGGTCCCCGAGGCTGGTGGAGGCGCTGAGACGGGTCCTAGATTTTTCTGTGATTGGGGTCCTTGGTATCTTTGACGCCTGCTCCACGGGTGGGCTCCAGCAGTGCTGTATGGGGCCCCATCGCCTGACCCGAAGGCAGCGTGTCGGTCTCTTAGAAGAGTCTGGACTGTGCTTGTCATCCAGGGTTTCCGATCCTTCTGTCAACAGTGACATCGTCAGTGCGGTCCTTGATGTAGAACAGCGCAGTTTCTGTGTATTTAATTCCTGTTGTTGGAAGACATTCCATTCGGTTTGTTTAAAGCGGTCCTGGAGCTGAGAGAGTGCTCCGCAGGCCAGGTTTTTATGGCGTTTGTGTTTGGCTTTGTTTTCCTCCTGAAGGGAGCATATGCTGGTATAAGGAGCGATGAGAGGTGGTCTGACCGGCCTCGGCGTGGGAGAGGTGCGGATCTCTACGCATATTTAACGTTGGAACACACATGGCCGAGTGTACTTTTTTGTCCTAGTAGAACAAATCGGGGAGCCACGAGCCGCTGCGACGGTGCTCGCTGCAATGTTGATGTTGATCACAATAAAATGTCTTCCTAAATTTGAAAGGATAGGTTAACTATTTTTCAACCCAGGCCTTGTTAAAATGTTGGCTCCCATTGTGTATAACAGTTCATAGCAACAACGTCTCTGCTTTACTATTGTGAAATTTACCACTCTGCTGCAGCTTCTCACTGTGCTTAAATGCAGTCCAGTGGGGCAAACGTTTAAAGCCTTCATTTAAACCTTAAAGGGTAAATGTTGAGTCTCCTTTTCTTAGTTTATATTTGATCATATTTTGAATAACGATGCTGTCACATTTTATTTAGAACTACCTTTTTGCAATTGGCGCAGTACATCCAAAGCATTTGTCACTCTGGGAGGCAAAAAAAATGAAGCGGCACAACTTACCATTTCTAGTGTTTTACGAGTCAAGTCCAGGAGGGTTAATAAAACCCAGAAAAACTTAATGAGATACACGGTTAGTGACAAATTTCTCAAAGGACTGGCTGACTCAATTGGGAGCTTCCCGCTTTCAAAAATTAGATTTGTGATGAGGTGAGTTTTTTAAGGTTGAAAGTTTTGCCCCAATTGTTGGTTTCACTGTGTTGTGAGGAAGAAGGCGTTCACTTTCTCTTTTCCTTAAAGAGTCTTTGAGTCTGTGTATGTCTCAGTGCCGATGGAGTCCGATGGGTTACGCCGCGCTTTTACTTTCTCAGCTGATTCAGGAACTCAGGCGTCGTACCTCATCCGCTTCCTCCTGCTGCCAATGATCAGGAGCGTTCTCTCCAACATGTACGAGATGGAGACCTTCCTGAAGAACAACAATGACATCAGCTGGACCGTGGTTCGTCCACCCGGCCTCAAGAACCAGCCAGCCTCAGGTAAAACAAGAGCTAACCCGAACCCAGAGGAGATGGAGAGGGTTCCAGTACATGTGCAGATTAGGACTAGCTCACATATGTCATACAGATGCCTGGATGGTTTTTGGCATTGGTTGCTAAACAAAACTTGTTTTCTTTTGTGAGTAATATGATGTGATTGCAAAATAAAACCTCTGCCTAGCTTTCAAACTAATCCCATTTATTAAACAGTAAAAGAATGTTGACCCATTGACACTGGGTTGTAGAAACTTTATACAACTTTCAAGGTTTTGAAGTTTGGCATCTAATGTATCAGAATATTAATACCCATGATATTATTTAATTGTGTTATATTTTCTAATAATGTAAACGGTAAATAGACTTCATATGATACAGGGACACAAAGGCTCCTTTACAATTTCCGCCTCATATCGGGAGCAGTTAGGGGGCTCGGTGTCTTGCTCGAGGACGCTTTGACATCCTCCCATTACGACCCACCTCTGTCCCCGAGTGTCGAAGCAATTCTCTCGAAACCAAAACAGTCGTGAGTTTTGTTGGCCGGCCCTGCCGCACGTGCTCTGTACGGCTGCTGCAGAACGGGTCGCCCCGGGGAGCCGTTTTGTCACAGTGAAGCCGAACACACCCACGTCCTTTCACTTGTGTTGACGTTTCCACCAGTGAAAGGGTTCTTCTCGTGCTCGGGGACAAGCCGGGCTTTTTCCTTTTTAGTCTTGGAACATACCAGTTGGTTCCAGTGTTGCCTCCTGTAAACCAACAAATCTGCCGGCACCAGGACAGGCAGGAACATAAAAAGGTTCCTGAGCGGCCGTCGCGCCTGCAAGGATGAATCGGGTTCATCTGATCTAAGACGAAAAATAGTTTTGTCTCGCTAGAGGAGCTGAAAACGAAATGATAATATTTGAAGCCAATTTATAATTTTTTTTTTTCCCCCCTTTGTCTCCGTGTCCCCCCACAGCGAAGGAGTTCCTGACACACAGGGGCTACTTTGTGTCCGACTCCAGCGGGAACCCGACCGGCAGCACCATGGGCCGGGGCGACGTGGCGCGCTTCATGCTCACTCTCCTCAACAGCAACACTTGGGTCAAGAAAGGCGTCGCCATAACGACCATATAGACAGCCGCCTCCAAGGTTGCCATGGTGCGCCGGCCATCGCGATGTGCCAACGGTTTAATCGGGCCGATACGACTTGTTTTTTTTACACCTTGCTAAATGTGACTCTGACGGCCCAAGTGATTGTGCAAAGTGACTTTTCTACCACCAGAGGGCGGTGTTCCATTGTCATTGTCTCATCCTGTGTCCCCAAAAAAAAAAAAAAAACTGCAATTCGTGAAGTAAAATAAAGTATGAACTTTGAGCTGCGTGAAGTAAGTCGTATATTGTTGATGTACACAATATAAACTCGTTAAATAGATGTCCATATTATAAGCTCTGCTTCAAAGCGTCTTAGAAATGCTGGACTTTTCCGCACTTTTAGAATTCCTGCCCGTTAACCGTTTTATCCACGGTGTCCGTGACCAATTATCTCCACCAGATGGGTGTTAAAACGTCCCCCAGCCCCAGGCCATGTCACGCAGTCAAATCCCACCCAGTTCAATGCATGAGAGGGCAGGGGTGGCCCCGTGAAACCGCTCAGACGTAGTAGCAGATTGACCGGTTGAGTGCTCCACTTGGAAACCGATGCCACAAAAATGCGGTGGAGCCGGTTGGATCTGATCGGTGGGTGTTGACGATAGCTCCATCCCATCAGACGAGAGGACGCTGCGGTCTGGTCTCAGATGCCGACGGGTTGACAAGCCAGGTACGTAGTTGATAAGATCAATCTGCTTCCCTACCTTATAGGGCAGGGCCAGATCAGACACCCGTCGCAGGGAATGCGTGAACTTTCCCGATCTAGAGATTGCAGAGCGACCTCTGTTGGAGCTCAGTGTGATGCCTGTCATCTTACCATGTCGTTTACGGGCTCTTTGCTCCCGTCACAATGCGTTGCCGCCCGCATCCCGAAAACGTCAGATAAGTCCAACACGCCCCTGTCATGTCAACGAGAGCAATCAGGAGTCGGAGGCCGGCGTTGTACAGGTCTTTTGAGACTGATAAGGAGGATCATATGCTTCTATTGTGCTACGATCTTTTTGCTCTTTTGGGATGGAACATAAGAAACAGCCATCCAATGTACTTTCATCGTGCACGTGCGTCCCGATGTGCCGTTTCCGTTGTTGGTGGCGGGGTACTTTCCTGGCCAGAACACACTGATCATGGCATGAGGAAGAAGTGAAAGGCAGCTGGGGTGAATTCCTTTCATGACACCTGTCTGCTGATAGTGCACTCCTCAGACAGGATCTTATCTTGTCTTGTATAGTGAATGACGCAAGACACGTACATTAAACTGCCCATTACTGTTTTACAACCACAATACAACCACATCTTTCTGCTTTATTAAATGAATCGTGTCCTGCGGTCGCAATGTTATTTAATTGTTTCTCCCCCCTGTCCCATTTCACAACTCTCTTTGATGTGTTTTTCGTGCAGCCTAAAGCACATGAACTCTCCAATCCATGTCGGCCAATATAAACCTTGTCGTAGAACACGTATGACATGTCTTGGTGCTCACACGTCTTTGCTGGACAGTTGTTGATCTCCCGGCCTATAGCCTGGCTTCCAGAATAAATTAAATCGAAAGTCTTTATAGAGATCAGCGGTAAGCAGTAGAATGATCACATAATTCAAATGGCTGTGTGTGGTATAGATTCATGGGGACTGTTTGGAGGCTACATGCTTCTTGCCTAAAAGGGTTAAGCTGAAGGCCAAAAGAGAACGCTGCAGCGATACACCGATCAGCCTCAACATTAAAACCACCACTTATTACCACCAATATTGTGTAGGTCCCCTACATGGAGGCAGACTCCACCTCTGAAGGTGTCCTGTGGTATCTGGCACCAAGACGTGAGCAGCAGATCCTTTAGGTCCTGGAAGTTGTGAGGTGGGGCCCCCATGGATCAGGCTTGTTGTTACAGCACATCCTACAGATGCTACATCGGATCGGACCCTAACCCCACCCATCCACATGATGTAGAAGAAAAAGTGATTCATCAGACCAGGCCACCTTCTTCCATTGCTCCATGGTCCAGTTCTGATGCTCACGTGTCCATTGTAGGAGCTTTCAGTGGTGGACATGGGTCAGCATGGGCACTCTTGACAGCTCTGCAGCTACACAGCCCTATACGCAGCAAGCTGTGATGTTCTGTGTGTTCTGACACCTTTCTATCATTGCACCATTAACTTTTTCACCAATTTGTGCAACAGTAGCTCTTCTGTGGGATCGAACCAGACGGGCTAGACTTCACTCACCACGTGCATCAATGAGCACATGGGCGCCCATGAGCCCTTCGCCGGTTCACCAGTTGTCCTACCTCGGACCACTTTTGGTAGGTAGTAACCACTGCTTAGCAGGAACACCCCACAAGACCTGTGTTTTTGGAGATGCTCTGACCCAGTCGTCCAGCATCACAATGTGCTCCTTGTCAAAGTGGCTCAGATTCTTACGCTTGACCATTTTTCCTGCTGCCAACTCATCAACTTCAAGAACTGACTGTTCACTTGCTGCCTCATATATCCCACCCCTTGACAGGTGCCACTGGAACCAGATGATCAGTGTTATTCACTTCACCTGTCACTGCTTTCAATGTTGTGACTGACCGGTGAAAGTCATGGAGTAAAAAGTGAAACGACCTGTAATACTTGCTCCAACGCTTCCTCTCCAGGAACACAAAACTACTTCAAATAGACTGACGTCTGTGACGCACACTTTAACAAACAGGCTTTGGCTTCTTTTCTGCTTAATCATTTCACTTTTATTGACCTTACATCGACAGTTCATTTATCTTGAAATAACATGCCAACATTTTTTTTTCAGTGTACATAGAGGTAATAAATGAAAATGTCACCTTACGTCTCGCCAATGCTCTTATCAAATGATTGCTCAACGTATTATTTTATTTTGAATATAACTTCTTGTCTTTAGAAGCAACATAATTAAGCATCATCTGAATTTGGTTGGTACTCGATGTTTGCTTCAAAACTGGCTCCTCACAGAGGGATATTATTTTCAATGCGAAGTCTTCAAAAACCAACCCTAAGCTCATTGAACCAGAAAAAAAAGACTTGTTGGATCTTGACCAACGGCTACCTTTTTATTTATTATTAATAATAATGAAATTATAATAATTTGAAAAACAAAAAAACGGAACTAAAACATTGGACTAGCTTCCAACCAGACTAGTGAAGTAGACAAAGCAGCAGTTTAGCACCAACAAATTATCTGCAGGCATGAGAGATCAGGAATGCTTATGATCTGGTGTTTTATTTTCAAAAAGTGCATTGTTGCTGAGAATTCCTATGTACAGCTTAAATAGAGTTTCGGAGCAAATACCAAAATGACTTCCTCTCCATTTCCTGGTTAAAAATGAACACATTTAAATCACATTATAAAATACAAAGCTGTTCAAAAGCCCTGGGGTGTTTTCCTTGATCGGAAGGCCTCAATAATTATATATCTGTTTTTGTTGACTTTCGCGGGAAAATCTTAAAACATTTAATAATAGTTTGTGCAAGTTTTAGACACGTGGACGTTCAAAATGCGACAAACTTAAACCGGAGTTTCCTGCGCTCCCATTTCCTTATTTGCTCCGTCTCCTTTAGATGTATTTATCCTTGCGGGGTTCCTTCCGCTGCCGTCTGAGCCACCGCGTACAGCTGGTTGATTTTCTCCTGGTACATCTTCACCACAACGGCCCTCCTCAGCTTCATGGTGGGTCCTGCCGAAAACAACAACAACAACAATCCAATTCATATTGGCGCATTCAAAACACATTTCATCGACAAACCGAAACTGGAAGGGCACACAAAAAAAAAAACCTGTTAAATAACGAGACTAAAAATACATCAGTTAGGACTATTTGATTTAAATGAACATAAGTGCTAGAAATTATATTTATGTTGGTGTTACAGACTATAATGTGCTGAAATTAGATAAATGCCATATGGGATATAGGAGTGAGCAGGGTACATGCAATAGAAATATTGCACATTTATCCACAGAAAGCACAACTACTAGACACGCTTTTAAGAAAATATGAGTGTATAATTGGAGACTAGTATAACACTGCGTACCTATAAAATATTCATAAATCCCAGTGCAATGTGTTGGATCAGGGTGACTTTTACAGACTAGATGCCAGCCCACAGTGCACGTGATGTGCATCATGTAAAGCAAAAAGTCAATGGTGTCATTTTTCCAGATTGATGAAAACCACCAAGTAGTGAATGCTTGACCGACAAATGATCAATAGAACACACGCAGGAGAGATTTAATCAGCGAGGTCAAAGCAACGACTTTAACATGAGACGTAAACGGCGCGCGAGCGTCCCCGGCCAGATTAAACATATCGAAGGTGCATGATTTGCAGCACGGCGGTTTGTTTCCTTGTCCAACTCCCTTCCCTCTCGCTCGCCCCACGCATTTCACCCGACGACTCACCCAGCTCTCCGCCCGACACGGAGAAGTCCCGCTCCAGGATCACCCACTTCTGGATCTTCTGGGCGTTGGACGTGGCCCTGGCGTTGACCCGCTCCACGCCCTCCTGGATGGCCTTGTAGATCGCCGGCTCCTTGTTGGCCACCACCTGGGAGACGGTGGTTGCCGTGACGCCCAGCCGCTGGCAGTAGGCCAGCGCCTCGGGGCTCAGCTCGTCTGTCGGCTCGCCGTTGTCGTCGGCGGCGCACTGCGGAAGGGGAGAAGGTGTCGTTTCCCGGGGGCCCGAGCCTCCTGACTTATTCAGCAGCTGCCGCCCCTTACTTACCTTGAGCGTGAGAAGCATGGAGAGGAACTTGAGCTTGTCGCCGATCAGCATGGCGTTGCTGATGACGGGCGCCTCCGCCTTGACGGCGTCCTCGATGGGGACCGGGGGGATGTTCTCCCCGCCGGCCGTGATGATCAGCTCTGTGAGGGGAGGAGACGGAACTCTCAAAACCCGGCGCTCAAGCTGTCCCATCGATAGACTCTGGGAAGCGGTGTTGATGCGAGGCGTCCGAATCTAAACTCCGTTGGGAACCAAACACTAAACTGATCTTTTTTTTGGGCTTGAATTCATCCCTGGGTGAAGGGTCAATTATGTATAGATTCGCCGGGATCCCCGCCCCCAGGGATTAATCATGTGTGATCTCATCTTACACCATTTTTCCCCCCCACCATAGACTTAATGTCACATTACTGATAGACAAACAAAATTAAAAAAAGAATTAAAAAATATTATAATAAAATAAAAGAGCATTTTCAGCTGAACTACAAGTGCCGTCACTTACAGCTCAATTCATTCTACTGATGCATTTGTTTGTCATTCGTCAGTTAAACCTTTACTATCAAGAAAAATCTAAAAACCTCACTGTTCAACATCGGAATCTTTCCATTCTACCGAAGAAGGTTTTTTTCCCCAACCTCAATCCATAGACTTCAGTGGGGGGTGGTCAATTCCGGTTCAGAGGGTAAAAGTCCTGCCACGTTTCTGCCCTAGCCGAGCATCAAACCGGTGGAGTTCCTGCATAAACTGGTCCTATGCATTGAGTTTAACTGAACCCACTTGGTTCAGTCGAAGCTGGAAGTCCCCGTCCGTGATCCCTCAACCCCCACCTTTGATCCTTCCGGTGATGAAGAGGAAGTCCCTGTCGTCGTGCTTGCCCAGGTCCCCGGAGTGCAGCCAGCCGTCCTGGTCCAGGGCCTCGTCCGTCTTGTCGGGCATGTTGAGGTAGCCCATGAAGACGTGGCGCCCCCAGAAGCAGATCTCTCCGTTCCCGTCCGCGTCCGGCTTGTCCAGCTTGGTCTTGCAGCCGGGCATCTCCTTCCCACAGCTGGACGGAGGCAGAAGACGGAGGCGATGCGTTCCATCACGGGGTTTACATGCGGGGGGCGTCGACGTGGGTCGGGTGGTGTTTTTTGAGCGTGTGGAAAAACATGTTTATCCCAATATCTGTGTGTGAATTCAACGTCCCGTTTTACGTAAAATAAGGTGTCAAATAAAAAAAAAAAAAAAGGACCAAACTGTTCAGGCATTAAATTCAGTTTTAGCCCTTATAACTAATTAAAGTACCACACACACGCATTTTACATGACCTGACGATAGCTCCGATTTTAAAATAGTCTAATTTTGTCAAAGTAACTTAATTTCCCCCCCATTTTGTAATTGCCAATTCTCTTTAAAAAGGTAGAAGCGCCATAGGTCTAACATGGGAAATTTATGATTTTACAGAGATATGGTCCTTCCACAATACAACATGTCAATGTAAAAATACCAAATAAAAAATTCCAAATAAAAACTACAAAATATTCACATTATGACACATTTGAGGTCACATCTGTTTAGAAAAAAAAAAAAAACAATTATGACTACACCGTCTCTAGAATCCCTTGTGGCTGACCTCATGATGCGGAAGTTGTTGGTGAAGGAGATGGTGTGCGGGCCCGTGCTCTCGCTCATGCCGTACAGCTCGTACAGCGGGATGTTGAGGCTCATGAAGTACTCCAGCGTCTCCTTGGTGATGGGGGCGGCGCCCGTTAAGCACAACCTGCAGCGGTCCAGACCCAGCGCCAGACGAACCTTCTTGAACACCAGGTTGTTGGCCAGCATGAAGCCCCAGGGCACCTGGTGCTCCCTGGAGCCCAAAAGAACAAACAAAAAAAACAAAAACCAATCTAGTAAGACGAGGGGACCGGAGGGGCCACATTTTTACAGATTATGGGGATAAGATGCAATCAGCTGAAGGTCAAAACTGAATACCACCAAGTCGCAACGGCGCCACCGTTGATAAGCGACTGTCTCGCTCTGATGAACAGCGAGACAGTCGCTGAGGAATTCCACTCCGGGGATGAACACTCACCAGTGTCCTAATTACTATATTTTGACAAATTGGCTCACGGTGGCAGTTCAGGTGACAACTGAAGACGGCGGATGGAGTAATGGGTAATCTATACACACCGTCCTTAAAACACAGAATGGTTATAATTAATAAATGATGGGCCCCCGTCCCCAGCGGAACTCACCCGTTCATGGCGCTGTAGTTGTACTGCAGGCCGATGGCCTTGGCCCAGTCCGCCACCCTCTTCCTGAGCGGCGATGCCTTGGCGCCGATGGCCTTCATCTTCTCGTGCATCTTCTCCCAGACGCGGGGAACGCCGAGGAACGACGTGGGCCGCACCTCCTTCAGGGTGGTGCCCAGTGAACCCTGGGAAATGAGTGACGCACCAAGTTAGTCAAAAGGTGACATGAGAGATTGACTTGTGTACTGTATTACAGAAAATGTAAATATAACAGTAAGCCATTCCCCAAACAATGACCAAGGCAAAACCTTGTGTGAGCGCCTGCATTCATGTTATTTCATTTTTATATTTTTGCTTTCAATACACAACTGTTCGATACCTTGTATTTTGATTTTCTTGACTCTGCAGTGCTCCTGTTCAGCTTGTCCCCCCCGTCCCCCCTTTTTATTTTGATCATTTTTTACCCCTTGTATGTGCACTCAACTTTGATTTTAGTGTCTTCTTGAACACAGTTATTCACACAAAAACTTTGTTTTATTTTTGTGGTTAAAATACATATTTTTTCCTCCTCCTGACAAATACACACAGAGCCCTCGTACACCAGCAAAACTGTCCAATAAACTAGAGCAAAATTAAGAGACATGATCTACCACCATATGAGCATTACAATGTACACATTCTGTAGAACAATAAACTGCCATTATTTGTTGCCAAGTCAAAGTCTGTGTGATCTTATTGTTCATCTCTCAATAATCAAAAATTAAGTGCATATTTATTTTTAACCCAGTATTATATGGATTGAGCCCCTAACCCCTTGACCGTTTTGAAACATTATGCAACGGTTCCAGCCGCTCCCACC
The DNA here is from genome assembly GCF_960531495.2 of Zeus faber. Taxonomy (NCBI): domain Eukaryota; kingdom Metazoa; phylum Chordata; class Actinopteri; order Zeiformes; family Zeidae; genus Zeus; species Zeus faber. The sequence goes on from NC_137203.1 coordinate 6,459,685, forward strand.
TTGAGTGCGTCTGGATCTGCGAAGTACGTCGCCCCTGCGTACTTCATGCAGATCCACATGTCGTATCCCTGGGCGGCGATGTGGCTGAGGGGCAGGTAGCTGACCACCACCTCCTCCCCGTACGCCAGCTTTACCGTCACGCCGGCTGTGGTCATGGTCCAAGTGATCTGAAGCGCAGGGGAGGAGGAGGAGAAGTCACGCAACTGAAGTAAAGGTCATTGCGGTCAGACGTTGACGACTCTGATTTGCTGTTCAGCTCCTTGTTCTCCGCTGTTGCAAGTCCTGACTTAACACTATGCCAACTCTTTAAAGTGGTAACCCCTAAGATTATTTTGTTTATTTATCCGATATTGTATACCTTATTTAGCTGGTGCTTAATAACAAACAGACATTCAATGCATTTGCATTATGTATATGCTCCTCTGTATGCCGTTTCCATTGGAAACGGCATACGCATTTTTAATGCTTCACATAACGAACGGTTTCAATTTCCTTCTCACTCGCACAAAATCAAAGCAGGATGCTGCTTCCGCTTGTTCTCTGAATGGTCTTTTAAATTAAAGTTTTGCGTGAATATGGAAATATATGGTCATACTCACAGTATGAATTTCATTCATAACAATTTAACTGGATACACTGTAAATATCAGTGTTTGCGTGCCTGTGTACCCATCAGCCAGTGCGGTAAACATTTCCATAGATTTCCACTTTAAAGAAAGGGAAGGAAGTCATGGTGGTGTGGTCCAATTGGACCGGAGTGGTCCTGATTTTACACTTTGTCTTTATTGTAGTGATTCTCTCCGGCCCGCTGCTCATTGTAGAGAAAAACAAACGTCTGGTTGAATACGTGTTTCTTTTATAAACCCAAATAAATTTATGTCAAGTCGCATGACATTACAGAACTAACCCCTCGCTGCTCCACTGACTTGCTTGCGCTAGAGGAAGCATTGAGGGGAACTCACGTTGTCGTGGCTCAGCATGACTCCCTTGGGGTTCCCTGTGGTTCCCGAGGTGTAGATGAGGGTGCAGCACTCGTTGGCCCTCTGGGCGTCGATCACAGCGTCCAGCTGCTCGTCGGGAACCTCCTCCCCCAGTTTCATGAACTGGGCCCACTGACGAGGAGCCACACAGAGGTCAAAGGTGACTATGGCACAGTTCCCATCACAGGTGCTAGGTTCCGTTCCCTTCATCGGTTTCATCGTCACATATTTGCCTTTCACGCTGCAAACTCACAGTGTAGACGTCCGGAAGCCTCTGCTGGAGCTCGTCCTTGTACTGGACGATGGCTTTTAGATGAGGGAGCTGGTCCTTTATCTGGGGGAGCAGCAAGGAAAGTTTGATTATACGGGGATCATCATCACCACCACCACCACCACCACCACCACCAGGGGAGGCCGTTGATTTCTCTGTGAAATGTGGGCTCGTGAAGCCCTCGGAGACTGTATCGTGATTAAGGGATATATAAATGAATTTGACTCGGCGTGGTCTTCGGATGGGAGCGGGGCGGGAGGAGGGTTGTCAGGGAACAGACCTTTCTTTCAGCGGAATCGTGTCACTATGAAATTAAGATACGACGTCATCTCATGACGCACAATCGAATGACGATGGGGAGAGGAGAGCAAAACATTCCTCAATGACATCAGTTGCAGAGGAAGATTGTGCACTTCATGGAATTGCGTGAAATTAATTATCATGTTATAAGAACAAAAATGACGCTGTTTGAGGAAATGTTTTTCTTGACACAATTTTCAGACGCTTCATTGCGATAAATTGAAGTACATTTTTAGGGGAAACCAGATATTAAGAAGTTTCTTGCAAGGATATACTTCAGTCTGATATCATACCGTCATTAAATTACCGCAGCTCAATGTAATGAACAGCATTTGGATTATTTCACATAAATTCAGCAATTTAAATTCATGATTAGCAATCAACCAATCATACTGATTTCAAGCGTAAATTTCCCCATGATAAATCATTCCATATGGCCAAGCCGCAGGAGCAAGTTAGTATTTAGTTGGCGGGCATCGAAACAGACATGAAAATTGCTCAAGCTGTTCCTTTTTGGCAGATCTGTGCAAATGCCGCAACTCGCTTTTACCAGTAATGCTGCACTGGTACAAACGTCTGCTTTGGGCTGTGAATTCATTTACTGTACAGTCACACAATGTGTCCCGTGACGTGTGAACACTGCGTGCGACGCGTGGACACGGCGTGCGACGCCTGAACATGGCGTCTAACTGTGATAGGGCCACGGAACCAGGTCAAAATCCAGCAGATTTACCAATGTTACTGATTCTGGATTTGAGTAATGTGTCCTTGGCATCGGTGGAAAGTGCTTTATAACCAAATATTGTACTTGGCAGTATATGTCCTTAACTTGAGTTGAGAATTACACGGGGACTTGATACTTAATCATTCCAGAGCAGATATCTTACACTTGTTACTACATTTATATACAAAGACTACTAGGTTTTTTTAATATACAAGTAATGCAATCACTTGGCCCAAATTTGACAGAAAGGAATACACACACAGCACTTTATTAGGTACACCTACTGTACTTATTCATGCATTTATCTAATCAGCCAATCGTGTGGCAGCAGTGCAATCCATAATATCCTGCAGATATGGATCAGCAGCTTCAGTTAATGTTCACATCAACCATGGGAATGGCGAAAAAATGTGATCTCAGAGTTTGACCGTGACATGATTGTTGGTGCCAGACGGGCTGGTTTGAGTATTTCTGTAACTGCTGATCTCCTGGGATTTTCACGCACAACAGTCTTCAGAGGTTGCTCAGAATGGTGCGAAAAACAAAATACATCCAGTGAGCGGCAGTTCTGCGGACGGAAACGACTTGTTGCTGAGCGAGGTCAACGGAGAACGGCCGGAGCGGTTGGAGCCGAAAGAAAGGCTACGGTCACTCAGATAACCACGCCGTGCAATAGAGGTGAGCAGAACAACATCCCAGAATGCACAACACGTGGAACCTTGAGGCGGATGGGCTACAACAGCAGAAGACCACGTCGGGTTCCACTTCTGTCAGCCAAGAACAGAAAGCTGAGGCCGCAGTGGGCACAGGCTCACCAGAACTGGACAGTTGAAGACCGGACAAAAACGTGGCCTGGTCCGATGAATCTGCATTTCCACTGAGGCACACAGACGTAGGGTCAGAATTTGGCACCAACAGCATGAATCCATGGACCCAACCTGCCTTGAGTCAACAGTCCAGGCTGGTGGTGGCGGCGGTGGTGTAATTGTTTGGGGAATTTTCTTAGCACACTTTGGGCCGTTAATACCAATCAATCATGGCTTGAATGCCACAGACTATTTGAATATTGTTACAGACCATGTGCATCCCTTCATGGCCACAATTTACCATCTTCTAACGACTTCTTCCAGCCTGATAATGCACCGTGTCACATAGCAAAAGCCGTCTCAAACTGGTTTCATGAACATGACAAAGAGTCGAATGTTCTTCAACGGCCTCTCCCGTCACGGGATGTGGTGGAACGGAAGCATGCATGAATGTGCAGCTGACAAATCTGCAGGAATCGTGTGATGCAATCATGTCAACATGGAGCACAATCTCAAAGGAATGTTACACACTTACAAAATGTTCTACAAAAGGGATTATTATAATTTTTTTTTAAATAGTGCACACACACACACACCTGTAGGATTTTGACGAGCTGCTTGTGGTTTTCTACGACCAGGACGTTGGCCTCGCAGTTGGCAGCGACGTACTGACAGGCTTCTGCAGAGTTTGTGGTGTAGATGCCTGCTGCCAGCCCCCTGCCATCAACGCCAAAAAATTTAAATCAGCTGGAAAATTCGGGCTTCCGTACCAAATCTGTAAAATTGTCAACACACTACACCAGGAAGAAAAAAAAAAAAAAAGTTAATATGAAACTGACCCGTAAATTATTCTACAATTAGCTGACATGTCTCTCCCTCATAACAATAAGGTGTGTGGGCTCCTGCTATTACATTACATTATCCTACTTATGTGAAGGACCACTGATTGAAATACTGCAATGACAGATTTTTAACATACATGTCTGCCATTCATGTGTATTAGACGTACTAGAAGGGAGCGCGCAAAGCTGGAAACACTGAGCATATGAAATTTGTAGTCTAGCCACGATCCAAGTGTTTTAAGACATCTTAATGAAAATGAATACATAACGCAGGCCAAACAAGAGGTCTGGAAAGAGACAAAAAACAAACAAAAAAAAAACAATCCTCGCAATTCCTTCAAATCAATAAAAATGTATACTTGTGTGGAAGGGACACACACACACACACACACACACACACACACACACACACACACACACACACACACACACACACACACACACACACACACACACACACACACACACACACACACACACACACACACACACACACACACACACACCTCAAAAGCCCTCTCGTTCCTGACATTGTTTCTGTGTGTTGCTTTAATTGAAAATGCTGCCGCTCCCCACGCCGGATCTGTTTGTATGTAAACTTTCACTGGTTTCACCTCACCAGTCCACCAGGATCTCTTTCTGTACAAATGTGAGGCGAGAAAAATATGCAGTCCAGTTGCTGAATCTTCACTTATAATAGATCTACACAGCCTCATTTAACAGTTTTAAAGACTAAAGGCTGTGCGGTGAACTGCATACACCTTTATTATTATTATTTTTTTTTTAAAGGAAAAAAAAAAAAAGTTTTTTCACACAATTTTTAAAATACTTTATATAGTACTAGTACTTATATTTTATTTTTTATTTTAATCCCTCCTCTTCAGTTTTAAGTTGGTATTAATTCCTCTTTCTTAAGCCAACAGATCAGTTCCTGTGTTATTTCTCTAGCCACGGGTGGAGTTACTCGGATGGGGTGCGGTTCTAATTCTACTGAGGCCACATGTGACATAGGAAGGGGGTCGCAAATCTGAACGACTTGTTGAATCACATGTTTTCTGAAATAGGGACCCCACAAAAAACTGACAAACTGAGTTTGTCTTATTTCACAGTTTGTGTGTCAGTAGTTCCATCAGAGACCCAAATGTATGTGAACGAGCCCTGAAAGTGAGTAAAAAAATAAATAAATAAAAAATAGAATGTAATTGGTTTCTCAAAATATCGTAAAAAGTTCAACCAGATCAAATGTAAAAAATATCCCACGACATTCCGGCCTCACGGCCCAGCCCTAATGGTTCAGTGTGAAAGGGTCTGTAATCTTACCCGGCCAAAATGCCGCCAACATTGGAGATGAACCACTCGGGGGAGTTGAATCCCAGGATGCCGACACCATGGTAACGCTCCAGTCCCACCTAAAAAGGAAAGGGGAAAATGACGACAAATATTATCAACTCCGAACTGGTATCCTCATTGTTTTGGAATATGCATCTCTCATGAAACCCTAACCTCATTTACTTTTGACCTACATGTTTGGAAAGCTACCCCGGCCTCGCAGTGAAAGAAGAGAAGTAACACAAGCCCTGAATCTCACACACACACACACACACACACACATACTATGTAAACAGTTTAGACCAGGGGTTGTATATATATATATATTCTATATAATATTATATGAAGACCCACTTGGGAGACCAAGACCTGGCTCAGGACCCCGTTCCCTCCCCCTCAAAAAAATAGAAAGTTGTACACACTTTATTTGCTCTAATATACTGCTGTGCAGTTTGCGTGGAGTGCAAAATTAGGCTACACAAACATACCACCTATAACAAATAACATGTAAATTAAACCACGCCCTTAACAAAGGCAGGTATTTATACTAAAATATATATCAAAGAAAAAAATAATAATAATCCTGCTGCGGACCCCAGTTTAGCAACCCCCGGTTTACACCGCTCCTCACACACTATGAATTACACCCATGTGGGTGGTAAAATTACTCTAATGAATTAAATAATATAAAACAAACCCCGCAATTCTCACACACACACACACACACACACACACACACACACACACACACCTTGAGGAAGCTCTTGGCAGCCGCCCTGCACTGCTGGTAGTATTGCCTCCAGGTCACGGTATGCCACTGGCCCTCCTGCTTGTAACCCAGGGCCACATGGTCCCCGAAGCCCTCCACCGTCTCCATGAACAACTGGTGTACGGTGATGGGGGTCTCGGACCCGGGCCCGGAGCTCTCCATCCGCAGTTGGACGGCCTCGTCCCTGGCGGTGGTCCACAGGTGCCTGGCCGGTGTCAGCACGGTGGCCGTGGGCAGCGCGACTGGCTTGGGCTCTGGGGCGTGGGGACAACAGGGGCAGTTGTATTTACCCGCCATTACTACTACCTACACCGGCTCAGATCCCGCGAGCGAGGAGACGAGACCCAGGCGACGGAGAGACGGTTCCACAGAGGGAGAGAGACGGCGTCAGGCGTGCAGGCTGTATGAACCAATGTGGATGAGTCCCCCCCCCGCGGTGGGTCGGTGTTTGTGTGTGCTTCTCTGCGCCACGCTGTGCAGGATCTTTACATAAGGAGGAGGGCTGAGGCTGGGAGGGCGGGTCGGACCTGCAGGATGGAATTACCTGAGACTGCTGAATGGGACGCAGCGGAATGTCTCTGCATACCCACCAATCAGGTTTGGTCAGGTACACCGTCTCTCTCTCTCTCTCTCTCTCTCTCTCTCTCTCTCTCTCTCTTCTCTCTCACACACACACACACAGGAGGAAAGGGGTGGGGTCTAATCACCACGGCAGCACCTGAGCCAAATCAAGTATCATGCAAGCCATGCGTTTAAAATGCATTCGACGGGTCAAACGTGAATTCAGATTGCGTTCCCTGGAAGGAATCACACCTGCTTGTCGTCTTCAAAACTGGATTTCATATGATTTTGTTCTGCAGTCTGCAGGTTTTTATGCACCAAAATGATGATTCCCCTGGTTTTTTGTTATCTTAGGAACTGAATCAACAGTTAAACCGAAATAAAAAATAAAAACAAAGAAATCAACCAAAATAATTGAAGAAATGGGTTCTATATATGGTGACTGGGTTTTAGATATAAATAAGGCGCTGGATGGAGAGAGATTAATTAATTCCATCACACTCTGTCTGACATGTGATCTAATCACCCTAATTAGATCTACAATATGTGTATATATATATTTATTAACATGGAAAATGTTTACTTTTAAGCAGTCTAAACTGATTTACTTATTATTTACTCTTTATTTGTTCTGCCAAACCTAAAAGCAACTAGTTTTAGTTGTTTTCTATTTGTCGGGCACGTGATCCAATCAAAGAGAAGAAGAGAGGACGATGAGGAAGGATAAACTACAGAACCTCGAAAAAGGCCTTTTATTATTATCCAACCCCCAAAGGCCCCTGTTGTTTTTGTTCATAAAAAATGTCAGTGGGGTACGGATCTCACGGAACCGACGAACCCACGGGCACGATGACTAAAATTTGTATTCGGCGCAGTTCCGACATGCTGTTGTCCAAGTTTGATCCAGATCGGTCCATTTTTGTGGAATAAGTTGGTGATATCACTGTGCGCATGTGTAAGATGGCAGCGTGCACAGGCGGCTAGCACTGCAGTCTACTGATTGGTCATAGACAGGGCGACCTCCGCAAGATGGCGGCGCGTACAGATGCAGCAACTCCGCTGGCTCGATATTAGACCTGGCATTTGTAAGTACCTCAGATGTTCAATCCACCCAATGGATTATTTGATTGGAAATCAACTAAAGGAATATAAGACAAACTCTGACAGACTGTTCATACACAGATGTGCAGCGATAACAGCCGTTAAACACGAGGTAGGTGTTACATTTGCAACGTAACATGCAACATATTTTTTCTTTATTAATTTATTACCAAATTACACAGTGATTTACACAGTATTACTTTATTACTATTATCCTTTATCATGTTTAAAAATAATTATAAGGGATAACCTGAAGAACAATTGGGCTAAACAAAAGGCAGTGCAATAAACATCATAAACATATCCACTTCTGAGACGCACCGTGGTAAGGTCTAAAGAAACTAAAGAGCCAATAACGTCACAGTCAGAATTTATAGACATTCCAGAGATATCAATGTATAAAATCTTCCCGAATTGTAGTTAGTTGTAACGATAACCAAAAGCAATCACACAGTGCTAGGAACATTTATTTGTTGTGTCTGTGTTATGAAATAATTAAATTATTTTGGTATTTGTTTTAGGTTCCAGAGCCTCAAAGAAGCTGAAATTCCAAGGCAGCAAAGAAGCGGTCGGCAGAACGTGCTGCTTTACAGGTCAGCTACTCTGAACCTGCAGATACCCCCACACATCTCGGTGTTAAGAGGCTCATTTCATATTTGATACAGTAATAACAAAAAATGTGTATTCCATTACAGACAATTTGTTTGCTTGTATGTCATCTTGAATTGTCGTTAGTTATAACATTAAACTAGAAAAAATCGGCAGCCTTGCAAATAGGCCTTGAACATCATGGTGTCACAGACATCAAACCAGCTAACCTTGTGTATTTCTGCCTGGAGCTAGAGCTATTATTATTATTATGCGTTTCATTTTTAAAGCACTTTTCATACATGTAATGTATCTCTAAAAATTGACAGTTTTATACTTATTATTATGTATATTTATTAATGCATGTACATAGTAATCAATTTTGTCACTAAGCTCTTAATGCATATATTATAATTGAATTCATACACAATCTAATAATGAAATGTCATGTTTTAATAATTGTATTAATTCAGTTTTGAATCTAAATAAAACCCAATAATGAAAGAGGACAATTCCTCTTTTATTACATTCGACGTTTAACCCCTTACCTCCTGCAACTCCGGCAGACGTCTCCGCCCGGTCAGGGGACCTGGTGTTCATTGCGGGTGGTTCACTGGTCTCACTGGATGTGACTGAGATCACGGCTGCCTCTGCAGGGTTCTGCTCCTGGGTCTCTGAAGATGACCCTGCGCCGGGCCCACGGCTGCTTCTGGCCTCTGCGGTTCTGGTCCCTGTGGAGCAGGGCGCTGCGGTGCTGGTCGGCGGACCTGTGCTTTCTGTGGTTCTGGTCAGTGGAGCTTCAGACTCTGTTCTGTCAGGTTCAGGGTCTGAGACTTTGAGACTTTTATTGACAAGAGGATAGGAGACAGAATCGGTCTGTGGCTGGTCCAGCTCCAGGGCCGTCTGTGTCTTTAGAGGACGGCTGCTGTAGAGGATTGAGAATAAATTATTATTGTCATCATCATCATTATTATTATTATTCTTCTTATTATTATTATTATATTTATAAAACAAAGTTACAAAATCCTTCCCTGCCAAAAGAGACCAAAGGAAACACAAATAAGTAAGGCAGAAACCAACAGTTGAGTAAATTCTAGGTCATATGAAAATTAAGTTACCAGCGGTGAAGTTTGACTTCATTTTTAAGGGAAAATTGGACAAAAAGAAAAGCTGTTGACGCTGCAGACGTGTAGAGCTGCGTCGTTCCCGCACGCAGCCAGAATATTTTGATTGTATATTATTTCCTCTAATAGTGTGTTCATTCTATCGGACAAAACATGAATTAACTCCCTCTCTCTCCCTCTCATCTCACTTACCTCTCAGTATCGTCCTCCATGATAGAGATCCCGTTGCTGATTACCGCCTCCACTTGATCAGACATGTTGGATGTGCTTGAACGAGAGGAAGCAAATTAAACGGGTGCACAGTGGAGTGGATTTGTGGGCTTTCTGCACTGAAACACGGAGGGAGCCCATCGGTCCCTTTATACAAGGCAGACATTCACAAAGGTCACTGCAACGACATGCACAATTGTGTTCTGGATGTCGAAACCATCTGGATGTGATGCCACAGCCAGTGGGCATTTTGCCATCTGAAGGGACTTAAAACCAGTTGCCTCACAACGTCAGAGAAGCACTGAAATAACTTGCTGAGCTAATTTAACTTATTTTATGACTTGTGCAAACAGGAACGTGTTGATATTGTACATATTGCCTGAATTAAATATGGACTTTAATCTTCATATAACTATGAACTGTAGCTTCTGCCTGTGTTTAAAGTAGTCAAATCATGCCATCTAGTGGGAAATGCTCCAACTGTGACATCACTAGTGGCCTTAGAGGGTGCTCCCAAATTGAGCATTTAAAGGTGGAGCGTGTAGAATTCGGTGGCATCTAGTGGTGATGTTGCAGATCGCAACCAACTGAATACCCCTCCCTTCGGCGGTGCAACATGGAGGCCTCCAAGGAAGAGACGGCGGCCGCCAAATTCGCGGAAAATGCAAAAGTCTTCTCAAGCAGTGTTTTATTTGTCTGTTCTGGGCCGCTGTAGAAGAAACATGGCGGCCTCCATTAAGCGTACCCGCTCCCTATGTAGATAAAAACGGCTCATTCTAAGGTAACGAAAACACAACGATTTTTATGTTCATGGGATTCTACACAAATGAAAACATACTTTATGGAATATTATATTCCATTTCTGCCAAGTCCGCTCCATAAATTCTACACACTGCACCTTTAAACTAAATACATGCAATGAATTTTAAAGAAATGCTGTATTTTTATATTTATATATATATAAATATATATATCTATTTTTTTGTTGTTGTAACTATCTAATAATACTATTTGGAAGACATAACTATGCAGTTTTTAAAAAAATAACATTTTTTAAATGAAACAATTGAAATAATGTCGTTTTTAAATAGATCAACCACCGAGTTAGAACTCCAGAGATAATCAGACCAGATATATCTAATCTCTGGTGAATAAGATAACTTTGGTCAAGATTTCTCTCTCAGGCAAAGGTCACATTTATTACAAAACTACACTGAGTGGAGCAATATAGAGCGACAGTCAGTATTTCCTAAGCGTTATGCAAACATATTTGTAAGCACCTTCCCAATTACGTTCAATAAAACAAAAAAAAAAATGCATTTGATCCCAAATCATAATTGTGATTGGTCCAGAGGCAGAGAGCACTGAGCACCAAATATTCCATCATGTAGAGTCAAGATGGGAAGCTCCATTTCCCATGGGGGGGGTTTGTGGCTTCCAGATGACAGTCAAGGAGCCTGTTGCATGTGCTTGAGCTTTTTCGGTGGATCTCTAACCTCCTGAATAGGGTGGTGTGGGTGGGGTGTCTGAGGAACGGAGACTCTGTTGACCAAACAGTAAAACACTGGAAAACCTACTCACATCAAACAAGGGCAGGAGTCCTATCTGCAGATCTCTTTATTTTGCCGCCTTTGTTTCAGATGTATTGACATTTGAACGGCCCCTCCGTTTAGCTCAGATGATTCACACCATCCCATCGTTTCGAGTGAGCTTCCGTCTCTTGGATTTGGAAATGGTCCGCCCGGGGTGGGAAAGCTAAAGCGTGTGAACAGACGTGTACATACGGCCCTCGGTGTGTCCACGGTGACATGGGAACGTGCACGTGTGAGTGAGACAAGGACGCATGCAGCAGCTGAAGAAGTAACTCCTTCCCTCCCTTTCAATCAAAGGTTCAATACCCTGACAATAAATGACTCCAGTAACAGAACCACATGGACATTCCTCGTGAAGTAAAAGTGCACAAGTACTTTCTCTTAAATTTTGCTTAAAAGTATTAAAAGTAAAAGTACTTGTCATATCCAGTGCCTTGATATAGAAGCGCTTATAATGCAACATATAATGCAGCATATACTGCCTACTGTACCTTTTTTTCTGCGGATAAGGGCCCAAAATAAATAAATGGATAATAGTATTGATGTCCTCAAAGAAAGTCCAAATATACAGTATTGATACACAAATATATGTGATCTAAATATATGCACAAAATTAATTTAGTGTGTTAGAAATGTAGTGGAATAAAAGCTAAAATCGTGAGTATGAGTATAGAGTTTAAGTATAAGTAAGTAAAGATACTTGAAAAAAGTACTTAAGTACAGTAGCCAAGTACTTGTAGTTACTTTCCACCACTGCATCTCAACCCATTCCTGTTAAGGAAACAGATTGTTGTTTTTATTTTGTTTTTGTGAACAAGCAGTATTTAATGAGGGCAAAACATCACCTTCAAAAAACCAAAAAACCAAAACAGAGAGAGAACTCACCTTGTTTCAGCCACAGAGCGCAAGCAGCTTGACAAGAGCAGTCAAGTGCAGAGGAGAGTGGAGCGCCAAGCCGCCGGGGGACCTGTGTGGGTCGAGAACATTAAACCTCCACCCTCCTCCTCCACCCTCCTCCACCCGGCTGTGGAAATTTACATAATCCTACATACACCTCGTGAGCGGTCGAGCCCACCGGTTAACTATCCGATACCAAAGGTTAACCCTCCAAGGTGCAAGGCACCGGCAGCTGCTGCAGACAAGTCTTTGAATATCTGAAGTAAAGACATGTATTTTGTGAGTGGACAGAAAATACCTCCATCGCTCTCTACCTTGTTCCTTGTTTACCTTTCCTTAGTGAGCTATTAACTCATTTAACCCTGCACGTCACAGCTGTTAAAATAGCTGTGGAAGTGTGTGTGTGGTTTTTTTTTTTACTCCGACCAAACATGTGTTTTCACAAACCTTTCCAAAAAGTTTAATTATTTATTTATTTATTTTTACGGCAAAGGCATTCGGTTTGTGTGACGGGGCTGTCCAGGAAGTGACATTCACGGGATTAAATGGGTTCGTTGTGAGTTATTTCAGTGGTTTACTAACTACGGCGCGGTCAGGGGTTGAAGTGGACGGAACTGGCTTCTCTAAAATACTTTTTTCAAACTTATTTCTCACAAATAGTCCAAACGAACTCTCGTCCCGCTCTTATCCTCACTTCTCTAAAGCCGCACAACAACAACAGCAGAGATAGCCGTTGATTGGTGTCACGACCAATTCCAATAAAAAAAACAAGATAAAAGAGAGATAAGTGCTTCAGTCCTGGGAGGGAAGAGGGAACTTTGAGCCATAAAGTGATTTATTTATTTATTTTTATCAACTGGAAGAATATTTAGCAACCTCCGCCTCCAAGAGGTGTCATCCTCGGGCGAAGGGCCGTCGCCTCTTTCCGTTGTTTTTAAACGCGGTTCTCTCTCTCTCTCTCTCTCTCTCTCTCTCTCTCTCTCTCTCTCCCCCCCCCCGTTGGGCGGGTTTATTCGCCGCGGCCAGATCTGATGGCGTCTGCGTGAGGGCCGAGGTGGTGAACATTGTGTTTTAAGTAAATACAGGTGAGAGTTCAGCCCGGGTCTCGGATGACACGGGGTGACCCAGAGCAGCGGCACCAAGGTCGTTTGGTCGCACCACCGCTCCCGTGCTCAGCTCTGGAACGCCGCCGAGGCTGCTGATAAATAATTAACCACAATTAATACTAATCTGAGAAGAGAAAAAAAAAAACCCCACCGGCGACTTCCAAAGTTTAAACACAAATACACAACGCTGTATTCATAAACAAGCACACAATACGACCTCGTTAAAGTGAATGAAACAACTGTGTCTCCGTGGCGGCTGATTTTCTTTTCCACTTCAATTCGTTACATCTACATGCAGCGCCGCCTTTCTAGACCCAAATACGTGACGTAGCTACCAGGTGTCGTGGTGGAGGGCTGTGGGGCTGATTGGTGGAGGCTTCCACGGGTGTCTCCACCCTGTTCACCGTCACTTAAAATAAAAGTGCAAAAGAGGAGTAAAAAAAGAACGCCGTCTGATTCATTGTTGAAAATAACTGTTTATTTACAGTTACGTGAGGCATTGAGCACATCTACGCATCTGACAATATTTCATCTCATACATATTATTTACACAAAGGTGTCATTCCAATTCCAATCAGGGCTTCGTCCTTTAATTTTTTAAGATTTTCGGAAAGAATTTCAGTCGTCATATCCTGAAAGTCATCACTCCGCCATCATTTAGGTAGTGATAGGAGAATGAACACACACACACACACACACACACACACACACACACACACACACTCTATCCTGGAGGCCATGTCATCTGTCTTCCTCCCATGACGTGGAGGTGAAGGTGGTACACAGACTGAGCTCCATGCTTCCCGTCATTGATCACTGCAGATCATGTCAAAAAAATAATCAATAAATAGAAAAAAAACAACCCAAAAAAAAAACAGCTTGTGAATTAATTTTCCGCTCATCGATCCAGGTCAATAACCATTAACCAGCGATCACACAGAGACACTCACCCACTCGGTAACCCTCGTCTAGATTTTCTTTCCTTGCCACGTTTTTGGCGACGACCAGGAGATGTCCCAGGAGCTTCGCAGTGGGAGGTGGAATAGAAAAGTAAATAAAAACAGGAGTTTAACACGCACTGCGCGTCACATTTCCCCCACATCGCTTTGGTCGCTGCTCATTTCAAATCGAGCCTCCGCCTCCTCCTTCTCCTTCCTCCTCTTCCTCCTCCCCTATCTGGGTCGAGTTGTGTTTTGTGCCTTGTTTCACAACGAGCCCCATCCGTCCGTCTGCCACTTCCTCCCGTCAACGTTTGTTTCCGACGCCCTTCTTTTAAAGGGAGCGGCGAGTAGCGAAGGTCACTTTCGACGCATCATCGGCCTGACAATGAAATCAAATACATAGCACCCACACGCCTCCCAAAACACAGGTTTCTACCGACGGAGTGGAAATGGGAATTTCCAGGGACCTTCCAATGTCATAAACACTGACCACTCCATTCATTCATTCATTCTGAATGAATGAATGAATGGAATGTCTATTGAGATTCTTTTCGCATTGTGATTTTCTTTTTCCCAACAATGCAGTTCAATATTACAATGTCCGTAAATTTTCACAGATCTCTAAAAGCTTGAACAAGCTCATGTACCTCATGTTTTCCCGATTGCTGATTTCCGGGTGATGATGCGTCAAAGCAGAAAATTCCCAACAGCACCATTTTAAATCCCTGGTGCCCCTGGTTATAAACCTTCTCAAACAAGTCTTTAATCCAATGATAAACAGAATTAAAGCTGCGAGCAGCGATGAGCGGGTCCTCGACGGGCAAGCGTTGGCGGGACGCAAGTTTGAAGCCGATCGGACCGATGGGCGAGGAGGAGCCCACTCAGGAGTACGGAGCGTGAGAACAGCCAAAAAAGGGACAAAAAAACAAAACAAAAACAAAACAAAAAACTCACGTAAACACCGACTTTTTTCGAACATGAAATCCAACGCTTTGTCACGCCCACACCGTGCGACGAAAACTCAATCTTTTCACAACTTTCAATCGTGAAGGTGTCTTGTAGACGCTCCCCGAGTTGGAAGCCGATCCGATAAATCCGCTAGCAGGAGTTTGCGACAGTACGGAGCATGAAAACGACCAAAAGGTGACTCAAGTGGCACCTTTCATTAAATATGGCCGACTTCCTGTTGGGCTCATGTCGTAGCGGCAATATGATTTTTTTTTTTTTAAGTCTAGTGATGTTACATTTGTGCACCGAATTTTGTGCGTTTTCGTGGGGAAAAAAGCGAGTAGGTATTAAGTTTTAAAATCTTTTAAATAGCGAGCCATTCTGCCACGCCCACGCATGTGTGCAAAGTGGGCAAAGCTTTGCGAGGTTGAGTATCTTGAGGCCCCCAAAAAAAAGCCGATTCAAAAAGGCGGAAAAGGAAGAAGAAGAATAAACAGAGCAATAACAACAGGCTCCTCATGCTACATTCTGTAGATGAGGAGCCTGATTACGGGGGCTCGGACCCTAACAACCTGGTGGAGACGCTTTAAAACCGTAGTTTCATGACAGACGAGCGACAGTGGCGCCCGACTCCCGGCTTCGCGGAGTATTCCGGCGCCAAAGAGACACGAGGCGAGCGACCGACCTCTGCGTCTTCATCGGCGGCCGCGCTGATCCTTGGGACGGGGACCTTCGGTATCACCAGGAAGTGGACGGGGGCCTGCGGGGCCACATCTCTGAAAGCCAAACACTGATAAACAAGACGAACAAACAAACAAACACGTCAGGCATGGAGCTTGTACGGTGAATTGGTGATTTCAATCTCCGGCATCGTGGTCGTGAAGTTTGATCCGACCGCCCGGGGGGCCCCGCGTGGGATAAACAACCGGTGGGGGCGGGGGGGGACGCGCCGGCGTGTTTACCCTCTCGTCCTCGTAGATGATGTCGGCGGGGAGGCTTTTATCGATCACCCTGGAGAAGACGGTCGGGGCCGGGGGCCCGCGCCCCTCGCTCGCCTCCCCCGCCAGGCGCACCTCGTCGCGCTTCGTGCACAGGCGCCTCTGGGAATCGAAACAACACAGCCGGGTCAGAAGAGTGTCCGGCTGCCGTCCGCCGGCGGAGGCCGCCATGACAGTGGCCGGTTGAAATTTCGGACACGCGAACACGGACCAGGAAGCTTGTTAAAGAGACGGTACACTGTTACTGTGGCTCATCTATGGTATGAACAATAATTTGGCGTCGACTCATTCCTGAAGTTTCAACTCAAAGGATTAGACGACCTACACTGGTAAACAGAGACATAAATAGTTGTATGCAGACATAAACAGATACATAACTAAATAAAGGTAAATAAACAACTGAATAGTCCTCTGACATAGACTTGGCTCCAACAGCTGTGAGCAAAACACTGATTACACTGTCAACAGGATGAAGATTAATTGTTCCAGTATGAAACATTCCCGCATGAAATCAAGTCCCCAAAACATAGTTGAAGTGGTAATCCTTAACGATTCCATTCAATTCAAAACGACAAAGTTGGCCTTCTTCCGATCATTGATGGGATCTTCTTTTAAATTCTTGTTTACTTGAGGTGGAGGGGATACTGTTGTGTCTTTTTGTGAACGCATAATTCATATTGAGTTTGCTGACAACAGATTTTGCCGCATCATCAAATCCACTGCGACCACCCTTCAGTCCTTTGCACATGCTGTACCCAATCAGCGAAAGGCGGACCCCGCCACCAAGACTGGGAACCAACACACTGAGGAGCAAATGTGAATGTGAGATTTAAAAACTTTATATAACGACTCGATAATCGTACGGATTACCACTTTAATGTCCGTGAGGCAGTATTGAACCAGACCCCTGGGTCAAAGGGCTCCGCGGCAGTCCCCGAAGACAAGGGGCTTTATGAAGATAACAGCCACACAAAAACAAGATACCTCTAAACAAAATGCCGATGGAAACGGGTCTGAACGACGAGCGAGCGCCGAGGAGAAACATCTGCGCAAAACCTGACGGGACAACATGTCCGAACGCGGAGACCTCCCGACGAGAGCGCTCCAGCCGGGCTTACGGTCGGGGTCACAGTTAACACTTGGTTTGTCGCACGGAGCGCACCGTCGCGGCGGGGCCCCACACAAGCTCCGACCGTTACGCTTAGCGTTGCCATAGGCCCCGCCCGTCAAATAACCTGAGGGGATACGCTGACGAGCGCTCCCCGAGTGAACCGGAAACGCGCGGCAGCCTCAAGAGCGGATGCGCCGTGAAGTCATCTTCACGGCGCGAATTATCCCGCTTTGCAAAACATCAATTTACATTTTGAACTTACAATGTCGTTTGTTATAATATGTCATCTGAAATTTAAACGCGGCGGTTACATTTTTTTTTTTTAAATATTGGTTACGTTTTTTTTGATTCATAAACGTCCCCTCCTAAATTGTGGATATTGGGCGATTGATTTCCTTGTTAAATCCTTAAAAACCTTTTGAAGTTTAATTATTGGATGATTATGAAACAAACTTGACTGGTATTTATATTTATATTTATATATATATAAATAAAATATGTAGTTATTAATGGTGTTTCAAATCAAATCAATATATATACACAAATTATATTTATTTGAATATATATACAGTGTGGGTGTGTGTGTGTATATACATACACATATGTATTATATATATTGTATATATATATATATATTTATTTAATATGTATATAATATAATATAAAACATGTGTATAATATAATATATAATAGGTGTTTCAAGTCAAATACATTTTTGTTATCTTTAGCTAGGCGCTGTCATGAAGGATCATATATATATATATAATTATTTTTATATAAGATGTATATAAAATAATAATATTTATTATAATAATATATAATATGATAATATAATATGTTACTATCCATTTTTTTTAATCTTTCGCTAGGGGGGGGGGCGCTGTTGTGAGGAATCTAATATTTATATTAATATAAATGTATATTTTAAAAGAATAATCATATGATATAATATAATAAATAATATGTATATATTATAACATACGCCGTGAATGTACAGTATGTACAGCGATAGGCGCTTGAACCGCATGTGTTCGTAAGCTCCGCTTGGCGGCGCCGTCGGGGAGGAACCAGCAGAGCGACGCCGGGAAGAAGACGCGTCACGTCACTCAACATGGCGGCCCGCGCACCGCTGCCCTTGCGGCGCCTCCTCCACAGAAGCGCGTCTCTGCTCCGCAGCGGGAGGGCCGTTCACACCGGGGCGGCGGCGGCGGCGGTGGCGGTGGTCCGAGAGCCGCGGTACCCTCCGGTGGTCCCTTCCCTCACCGCCAAAAGCAAATCCGCGCGCCGCCGCCAGGTCGAGGAGTATCACGGGAGAGTCCGCGCCGCCGACGCGGAGGAGAAGCTGCGGCTGTTGACCAAGATCCAGCGGCGGAAGTACGTGCTGCACCCGCAGACCTCCGCTCGCAACGCGGACCGGTGGTACCAGAGCTTCACCAAGACGGCCTACGTCCCGGGGCTGCCCGGCAAGTTCACGCAACCCTGCGTGGCCCGGTCCGTCCCGGCGGGGGAGCAGGGGGAGTCGCCGCTCGCAGCAGCAGCAGCAGCAGCAGCCCGGGATGCAGCGCCCGCCGCCGGGGAGCAGCGGGCTGCGGAGGCGGCGGCGGCGGCGGCGGAGGAGGAGGAGGCCCTGGCCGAGGTCCGCTCCTTGGCGGTCCAGGCGACTCTGCAGGAGCACTGGTTCATGAGGAAGCGCAAAGCCTTCCTGTACAGGGAGCAGGAGCACCTGATGGCCCCCTTCCTGAGGAACCTGGTGGCGGGCGTCACCCAGGGTGTGGTCAGACACAACCCACTGCTGCTGCGCTCCAGCCTCGGTAGGACGGCACGTTAGCCACAGCTGTCACGGTCGTTACGTAATTGCGTAATCTGTGAGTTATTAGAATACAATCAGGAAGCTTTGGCATTGTGCAGTAAACCTGGGAAAAAAAAAACGAAGGGATTTGTCCATTTTGTTGATTGCTGACCACTCTCCCCAGATGTCAGCCCCCAGGTGTGTTTTTACTGGGCGAGAGGCTCCAGGACCATCCCACGTGGGCACCGCAGTGGTCGGAAGGAGCCGATCAGGTTCCAGATTGATGACAAGCCCCACAGTCAAATTAGGATCCCTCAGCAACTGCCACAGGTAAAAAAACAACAACAACGCACCGTGCTTGAGATAAGCGAGAGTCAGCGATGAGTGTCTCACCTCCGCCCCATTTCCACCGCCCCGTCTCCTCACAGTTCGCCCCCATGGAGTCGTCGTACGCAGCCGAAATTCCCGAGGTGAAAGAATCCCCGGACATGATGCCCCTGTTTAAAAGGCAGTATGAAAACAACGTATTCACAGGTAACACGGCGCCCCGCCCCGGTCTCCATGTCAGAAATGCGCCCCGTCGGCGAGGAGGCTTGAACCCCAAAATCGGTTTCTTTCTCTCCCTCTGTCGCGTCTCAGGCGCCAAGCTGCCCGACCCGGCCTGCTACGGCCACACCCAGTTCCACCTGGTCCCGGACTTCTCCCGCCGGGACCGGATGGCCAAGCGGCAGGCGGAGGATCACGTGGAGGTCTTCCTCCGGGCCAACGCCGTCGGCAGCCTCTTCTGCTGGACAGCGGCGCAGGCCATGTACCAAGGTAGCGCTGGAGCGCCCGGCGCCTTCCGTTTTTAGTGTTGTCCTCAAATGCAAATGTCGTCCCGGTTCCCCTGCTTAGGCGTTTGAAAGCGCGGCCTCAATGTCTTGTTGCCGACGGCAGAGCTTGGGTTCCGCACCGAAATGTTTTTGTTGTTGTTTTTTTTCCCCCCGCTGCCTCCCAGGCTTCTGGAGCGGCGAGGACGTGACGAGGCCGTTTGCGTCGCAGGCGGTGATCACAGACGGACAGTTCTTCTCCTTCTTCTGCTACCAGCTCAACACCCTGGCGCTGTCGGCCGACGCCGACGCCGACAACCCCAGGAAGAACGTCCTGTGGGGCACGGAGAGCCTGCGCCTGTACGAGGGGGTCCGCGACGGGGAGGTGGTGGGCCTGGACGACGGCGTCCTCAGGCTCCTGTTCCGGTTCCTCATGAACCGGCCCTAGATGTCGGGAGCGTCCGGGCTCTTCTCTCCTGTTCCATCGCTGCTTCCTTCCCTCCCTCCCTCCCTCTTTTAAACACAAATGTGTTTGTTTATTTCAAAGAGGGAAGTGATCAGCAAAGACATTTAACGTGGAGTCGCTGTTCTCCGGTCATGACACGACAGTTGGTTGTCTGAGGGTAAAACTGAAAGGACACTGCACTGTATGCAGTGTTTATCCTTGAAATGATCATGCAGATTGTATTTAAGCTGATATAAAGCAACGCTTTTCAAATGATCGTTTTGTATCTCGCTGATTAATTGGCTGACTATGACAACGGAAATATAAATATATATCATGTTTATTCAGGGTTTAGATGTAGGTGATAGAGATGTGTAGGATTTTACACTCAGCAAATATTTACACCCTCTCTCCACTAGAGGGCGCACAGTCAATATAATGTTGCTGTAGTTTTGGTCTCAAAAGTAGAAAAAAGAGAGAGACAGTGGTTTGTGCATTTTTAATTGACATATACCTCAACAAAGTGAACATTTCAAATGGAAGGGTCAAAGCTGGAGGGAAGAAAATGAAAGACAAGGCTGTATGGCTGCCTACACAGGCATACTCATAAAATACTGAAGATTCAGGTGACGCTTGATAACTTGAAATGTATTATTTAAAGCACAAGTTGCATAATATGGCAGGATCATTTCTGGATGCAGAATGTGAGTAGAGCATGGACAGTGAGTTGGTTCCTTTCGGACAGTTAACGGCACTGCACATAAGTCATGACGTAACACATATTTGAATGTGTAAAAAAAAAAAGACTGAACCCAACAGAAAGAATGTGATTTGGCAATGAAACAGGAAGATTTCCTGGTACAGAAATTACAAAAAAAAGTGGAGTGTATTTCAAGAACTTTAGTTGTATGATGGATGCTACTGTTAAAAAAAAAAAAAAAAAAAAAAGCAGTAGCTGTTATTAGGCATTTCTGGAAGAAAAGGAGGCAATGCATAGGACATTTAATTTGCTCAAGAGCCCGACAACCCATCAGCTGCATTCTGTTGCTCGGGCAGTTTTTCACACACGAAGAAACATGTTGTGATGGTGGTAGACGGGTACAAATTCAATATTCTAGATATATATTGCTGTTTCTGAATAATTTAAATGGCAGACAGTTCACAATGTTCCCCAGACAGTGTGTTCTAGTTACCCTGCTGCCTCTCGGTCAGACCTTCCGCTGTCTCACCGCAGACCTGCCCTCCATTCCCCCGCTTCCCCCGTTCTCCTCTTGAGTCCTGGACAGAGAGATGGAGGCACAGTCTCATGGCACGGGTTCCCAAATTTCTTCTCTTTATTTATTTTTTAAATTTTTTTGTAAGGCCTCGGTGGCAGACCAAGCTCCTACCAAGGGTCCATTTCCACCCATATACACAACGAAAAGCAAAAAAAAAAGATTCACGCTTGATCTGCCTATATGAAAACTACGGCTTCATGCAAAATTTGCCTATTTTACTTCAACCTTTCATTCAAAAAGTGCAAACATCCCAACAAAAACTGAAAAACTGATCCGTCAAGTTTTGTATATATACAGTTAGTGTCAATACAAAATGCTCTAGACTCTTTTGGGGCGACCTGATCTAAGACACCTGAAGACGGATTATGAAGCCAGTATCTGCGTTCATAAGACAGAGAAAAATAAATGGAGACCCATACTCACAATGTATTTGTTTGGTCACTACTTGGTGGATTGCCTGAGAACAAGGTAGACCCAAGTTACACAACACAAAAATTAAATATATAAAGTTACGTTATGCCTCTATCTGCTGAGCCGTCTGTTTTTCTCCACCTGTGTCCGAGCCTGTCCGGGACCTCCGCCTCTCGTAGAGCAGTATGGCGGCCACCAACACCACCACCTCGGCCACGATGGCCAGGAAGGGCTTGAGCGGCTCCATGAAGGTGATGACCCGCAGCTCCACGGGGCCCAGGCTGGTGCTGATGTTGTACACGGCGCCGCAAAAGTAGGAGCCCGAGTCGGCCTCCGTCAGGTTCCGCACCGTCAGCTTGGTCTCCCCCCCGGCGTTCCGGATTCGGTACCGCCGGGGCTCCTGGTCGGCGTCGATGGGCACCTGGAGGGGACGGACGGACGGAGAGAGAGGGGTGGAAAAGCCTTTCTCGTCAGGTGAGCTGATGATTAAACGTGCATCTTGATACGGGAGAGATTCATATCAGAAAAACGTTTTTACATTGTACCCCATGAATACAAACACGTTTTGGTCAATCTCCAAGCTCCGTAAATGACTGTGGAACTCCCAGAATTCCTCACTAGGGCTTTTCTCCCCTCACACGTTACGCTTTCGGCGGCCTGTTTGAAAGCTGTCATCGTTGGAGTCGGAGGGTTGAGACCGGGGGAGGCCGTCGGTTTCTCTGTGAAATGTGGGTCTGCGAAGCCCTTCCAGACTGTATTGTGATTATGGGACGTATACGTCAATAAACTTGACCAGAGTTGTACCCAGATTGGAACGCCGTTATTTTAACGTCGTCATTTATTATTTCACTCCTCACGCAGTTTTGTTCCGTTTCTGCCCTTTTGAAAAAGAAAGGGGGTTGAAAAAAAAAGGGTAGAAACGGTTTAAAGAGCCCTCCACAGTTCGCCCTCCTCCCATTCGTCCACGCGCCCTCCCCGCACAAAATGGGGGGGGAAACCGCGGAGCCAGGGGCGCCCCCCCCCCCTCCCCACGCACCTTCTCCGTCCCGTTGGCCCTGTACCAGTTCCACGCGCCGGGCTTGGCCTCGGACTCCCCCGCCTTACATTCCAGGACCACCGAGTCTCCCACGTAGCTCACGATGGGCTTGTCCCTCAGCCCGCTCAGCTCCGGGACTGAAAGCGGAGGAGACGGGTTGTAGCAGCAGCAGCAGCAACAACGGTATACACATTATGCCGTGGAGAGCTATTGTTTAGGATTTACATATTTTGCCCCTTTTTCCCGGTGGGAAAGGCGTAAATAGGACATTGGTGCAGGGAGGGAGGGGGGAACGGTACCTGCCAGGATGAAGTCTGCCTGCGCCTGATCCCCGAACACACAGGAGTAATTTCCGAGGCCTTCCTCGCCGACGATGCCGAACCTGCGGAAAACAACGAAAGAGACTCCACGCTCAACACAGACGTCTATGCTTTACATAGCAACAAAAAAAACAAAACAGTCTATTTGACTATTAAAAAGATTAAAGTGCTAGGAATCAAACGAGTAGGTTTATAAGAAGTGTCACCGTATAGAAGTGTTGGAAACAACGTTCATTTTACAACTCAAAGTCAAAATCCTGTCGTGGATCGTTCTGGGCGTACCCGAGACAGAGACGCACGGTATATCGGCAGTGAGTGTTGCGGGGCACAGGTCCAGTTGTTCCCGACGGAACAACGAACACGCACACTCACACTCTCCTGAGATGGTACTGCTCGTTGTCCGGCTGCAGCGGGGCGTGGCTGTTTTCGATCTCGTACCCGTCTTTCCTCCAGTGGCCGCTCAGGTTGGCCGGTTTGTTGTCGGCGCCCCAGGTGCACTGCAGCTCCAAACTGACGGGTTTCAACACCGCAACCTTCTCAACGTGGCTCTGACCTGCGTCGGGAACCGTGGAGGGATTTCAAACACAGACACGAGCTGCAGTCAGACGGATGATGAAGATGATGATGATGATGATGGGGATGATGATGATGGGGATGATGATGATGATGGGGATGATCCCAGGTAAACAATAATCTGTTTGTGTGTGGTGGAAAACTGACAATTAAACTCACCATCATAATATAAATTAAAAAAAAAAATAATAATAATATATATATATATATATATATATATATATATATATATATATGTATATGTACAGTGGGGCAAAAAAGTATTTAGTCAGCCACCAATTGTGCAAGTTCTCCCACTTAAAAAGATGAGAGAGGCCTGTAATTTTCATCATAGGTACACTTCGACTATGAGAGACAGAATGGGGGGAAAGAATCCAGGAAATCACATTGTAGGATTTTTAATGAATTAATTGGTAAATTCCTCGGTAAAATAAGTATTTGGTCACCTACAAACAAGCAAGATTTCTGGCTTTCACAGACCTGTAACTTTTTCTTTAAGAGGCTGCTCTGTCCTCCACTCGTTGCCCGTATTAATGCACCTGTTTGAACTCGTTATCAGTATAAAAGACATCTGTCCACAACCTCAAACAGTCACACTCCAAACTCCACTATGGCCAAGACCAAAGAGCTGTCAAAGGACACCAGAAACAAAATTGTAGACCTGCACCAGGCTGGGGAGACTGAATCTGCAATAGGTCAGCAGCTTGTTGTGAAGAAATCAACGGTGGGAGCAATTATTAGAAAATGGAAGACATACAAGACCACTGATAATCTCCCTCCATCTGGGGCTCCACGCAAGATCTCACCCCCTGGGGTCAAAATGATCACAAAAAGGCTGAGCAAACATCCCAGAACCACACGGGGGGGACCTAGTGAATGACCTGCAGAGAGCTGGGACCAAAGTAACAAAGGCTACCATCAGTAACACACTACGCCGCCAGGGACTCAAATCCTGCAGTGCCAGACGTGTCCCCCTGCTTAAGCCAGTACATGTCCAGGCCCGTCTGAAGTTTGCTGGAGAGCATTTGGATGATCCAGAAGAAGATTGGGAGAATGTCATATGGTCAGATGAAACCAAAATATAACTTTTTGGTAAAAACTCAACTTGTCGGGTTTGGAGGAGAAAGAAAGCTGAGTTGCATCCAAACAACACCATACCTACTGTGAAGCATGGGGGTGGAAACATCATGCTTTGGGGCTGTTTTTCTGCAAAGGGACCAGGACGACTGATCCGTGTAAAGGAAAGAATGATTGGGGCCATGTATCGTGAGATTTTGAGTGAAAACCTCCTTCCATCAGCAAGGGCATTGAAGATGAAACGTGGCTGGGTCTTTCAGCATGACAATGATCCCAAACACCGCCCAGGCAACGAAGGAGTGGCTTCGTAAGAAGCATTTCAAGGTCCTGGAGTGGCCTAGCCGGTCTCCAGATTTCAACCCCATAGAAAATCTTTGGAGGGAGTTGAAAGTCCGTGTTGCCCAGCGACAGCCCCAAAACATCACTGCTCTAGAGGAGATATGCATGGAGGAATGGGCCAAAATACCAGCAACAGTGTGACCTCTGTCATTGCAAACAAAGGGTATATAACAAAGTATTGAGATGAACTTTTGTTATTGACCAAATACTTATTTTCCACCATAATTTGCAAATAAATTCTTTAAAAATCAGACAATGTGATTTTCTGGATTTTTTTTCTCATTTTGTCTCTCATAGTTGAGGTTTACCTATGATGAATATATAATAAATAAATACCAAATATAAATAAATAACAGGCCTCTCTCATCTTTTTAAGTGGGAGAACTTGCACAATTGGTGGCTGACTAAATACTTTTCTTCCCCACTGTATATATATATAAATAATTATATAATCTCACCTTTGAAGATCACTCTTTTTACATCTGGTTGTAGGGGCTGGATAGAAACTGACGGAGGTGGTGTGGAGCCAGGTTCCTCTGCTTTGCAGAAAACAAAAAGAGGAACGCTAGTTAGATATACAGTAAACATTGTTACACGAATGTTGTTGTTACACTTTTCTCTGTCGCAATGTAGCTTGAATGTTATTCTCCCTTGTAAGTCGCTTTGGATAAAAGCGTCTGCTAAATGACTAAATGTAAATGTAAATGTAAACAGTAGGGACCCCAGTACAGACGCGTGTGGGACGCCTTTAGGGATCTTTTTTTGGGGTTGATTTAATGCTGTTTGCGAAAATGCTTTTTCACAGGAACAAGTTGAAATAAGTTACGAACATTTTAACTAAACGGTACAAGCAACGTTGTCAAACACGTAGACAAAATACATCATGTGAGGGGCGCGGCGACACCAGAAGGCATCGCTCCAAAGTGTCTTCCCCTGCAACACGTCTCATGCTCAGCACTATCAATGCATTATCATCCTGAGTGCTGTATCATCTTGACAGATACATCAGGATGCCTAAAACGTTCATCATAAAAATATACGACACTACGAATGGTTGTGTAGCAGCGAACGGCAACGCTCACTCACTGCATCCCCCCAAAAGCATAACATCACCTGATACTGTTTCCACACACATACACACACACACACACACACACACTACTCCGATTACCCAGCACAGTACATTCATACACTGATGCAGCACGGAAACTGTGACCTTCACTCCAGACAAGGTCAAACATCCCTCTAGAACCACAGAGAGAGAGAAATAGAGTGAGAGAGAGAGAGAGAGAGAACCCAAACAGCCATTTACTTGCATGGACGTCTCTGCGGGAGGTGTAAAGCAGGAGCATCTGACAGGAGAGCAGTGTCCAGGAAACTGACATGATGTCTTTTTGTCTCAGTCCGTCAGACTGCCCGCCCGCCTGCCTGCCTGCCTGCCTGCCTGCCTGCCTGCCTGCCTGCCTGCCTGCCTGCCTGCCTGTCTGTCTGCCCTTACTCCTCCTCAGAGTTAGTGTGAAGGTGGCTCTCTACCCTCCCTGCCCCTCTCTCTCTGGGTTGGGAGGCAGCTCTGTCATTGGTCTGCTGTTGCATTGTGGGCTACGTGCCGCACATCCCTCCTGCTCTGCACCTCCAACGCAGCAGCAGCAGCAGCTGCAGCGGTGACGTAGTCCAGCTCTCTGCTTTCCGGTCGCACCTTACGCAGCTGCAACTATTCATTATTCAGAGAGACCTGCACGCAGTTCGTGTGCGGCTGCAGTGTTGTTTTCTCGGGAGATGAGACTCAGGCGCCGTATTATCATCGCGCGCGTTGAAACCACCCGGCGCTCTGAGCGCGGCAAGGTGCACTCATGCAAACCGTTATGTCAGAGGTCATCTGAGCCGAGGGTCATGTTGAAAGCGGCTAATAATATAAAGAGTAAGGACTTAAAAACATGATGCATATCATATATCGCGTCAAAGCACAATCTAGGAAATCTAACTGATGAGTCATCTTAAGTGACTCGATCTCGTGAGAATTAAGTTTGGTCCGCCGTGATTCACCCTGCACGCCGCGGATACAATGATGGCTGTCTGGGACATTCCACCGGCGCGCTCAAAACCCTCCCTTATGTAAGGGGATTAATGCCAAATTCTCACATGCCAGAATTGTAAAGAGGTGCGTGTGGCGTCGTCGCCTCGCAGTGAGGGCTGTGCTCACCGGCCCGCGGCAAATTACCCGGGCCACGTGGGACCCTCCGCTCCGGCAGCATTAGTCAAATTGTGCCGAGTAGCGCCGGCTTACGGCAGATTAAGACGCGCGGCTCAAACTGCTTTGGTTTAGGGATGAAAATCTTCATCGCAGAGCGCCGACGCGCCACGCCACACCTCCCCTCCCGCCTGACGCCGCCGCGACTCCTCCCGACCTCCGGGGCCAATGACAAAGCAGCAGCATCAACTGGTGCGGGGCGAGAGGAGGGATGATTAAAAAAAAATAATAATAAATAAATAATAACAAAAAAAAAGTTCCGCAAATCCCGCGGTGCTGTAGGACGGAGACCGGGTGGAGGTTGGGACAGTTTTCCCCCGGGAGCAGAGGGAAGAGGAACGACCAGCGCCGCCGAGACCATGGCAACCGAGGGCATGTCGCAAGAGGATGCCGAGGAGTACCAGAAGCAGCTGGTGGAGGAGAAGTGAGTCCTGACGACCGGATGGGGGTCACATCCACCCAGCACCGTGTGGGTGGAGCGTCAGTTTGAGGGAGAAAAACTTATTTATGTCATCATGTATCATAATACATGATGAGGAGCTGTACATCATATGATGCGTAGTTTTGTAGTATTTATGACCAAATATGCTATTACATATTTACGGTGATATTATTTGAAAAGCAGTTTTTGTTTGATAACAATTTGAACGTGAAATATTTATCACAACACTAAAATGAGGGTTGTGATAAATGTGCCGACTTCCACCTGAGACGTGCGACGGTACTCCCCGGCGGCGACACGTTTTTTTTTCTTTTCTTTGTGTCGTGGCCGAGGAGGAAGCGCTCCCGTTGATAATCTAGTTAGATAACCTCGCATACACATTAATGTGGGACGATCGTGAGGCATTGAACCCTAACCGTAATCCAAAGGAATTTGGAAACAGCGGAGTCGGATGACAGGGACCTCTGACAAATGCTCGAAATCCCAATGTCAGTGATTTGCATTGTTGAAAATGATGAGAGGTTCCCCGCGCTCTTACGACAGACTGTGACCAGATCAAAACATTTCCCGAGTGGTTTGACATTTTGACGGATGATTTCTTGCCGTGTTGACGACGGTGTTTCTTTGCGGTCGCCCGCATCCAGGATGGAGAGGGACGGAGAGTTCCTGGTGAAAAAGGCTGAACGGGCGACGCTGCGATCGTGTTTGAGGGATAAATACAGATTACCCAAGGTGAGGTCACCTCTCTCCCAGCGGTCGATCAGAAAGTCAACCACAACCTGTTAGTCCTTTCATCAAAATGCCCCCCCCCCCCAAAAAAAGAGACGAGAAAAAAAAAAAACCAAAAAAACAACAACCCATCGACAAACTGTTTTTCTGTCTTTACGTGATTTCCCCGGGAGCACAAATGCAGCAGCGGGAGTGAAGTGATGCAACCCAGTCTGACCCCCCCACTGTGTGTGTGTGTGGTGGTTTTGTGTCCGCCTGTCTGTCTGTCTGAGCCCACGCTGTGTGTGCGCGTGTGTGTGTGTGTGTGTGTGTCTGCCCTGAGATTTGCATGGTCACCCGCCAGCTAAAGAGTAAAGCCACTGAATTACAGCGTCCTGAAAAAGACTTAGTGTCCCTGCGTGTTCTCGTGGCCTTCTGCTGGCTTCTTTTTGGGCTGCGTCTTTTGTTTGTTCCCCCCCCCCCCTCATTTTTCCTTTTTTTTTTTTTTTTTTTTTATTGTGACGGGTGTCCAGACAAACGGATTGAGAAATATATATGAAAAAGAAAGAAATATATATCTCACTTTAGTCGAAAGTAGCTGGTGTGATAATGCACTTTAAATTCTAACTCTAATTGACTAATATGCATACAGAGTATGTAAAAGGCATGAGCTTGAAATACCATCCCCACCCTGCAAACATTATCTAGAGTTACTATTTGGGTCAAGGTGGAATATTTCAGTGACATTTCATGATCCTATCGTTATATATTAGGTCGATTATATAGATTATGAAAAAAAAAAAAAAAAAAAGGTGTAAAAAGTAGTGCAGTGGCCGTCCTGCATAACTGCAGCACTCAGTCTGAAACGTCGACAACTACAGATAAAACAACTTGTCATGCAAATAGCATTGCAGTTGACAATATTGACAACAAATCGATCAATTTCATTTTGTGTCTTTACGTCAGTATGTCCTCGGTTTAGTGTGCAAATTGCAAATTATAGTTTTCGGGAAAAAAAAAAAAATCACAATGAACGTTCCTTCCCCCGCCCCCCACAGAGCGAGCGGGACGAGAGCATGATCGAGATGGCGGGCGACGACGTTGATGTCCCCGAGGAGCTGCTCAAGATGGTGGACGAGGACACGACGGAGGAGGAGCAGAAGGACTCCCTCCTGGGACAGATGCAGAACCTGCAGAACATGGACATGGACCAGATCAAGGAGAAGGCGTCAGCCACCATGACCGAGCTCAAGTCCAAGGCCGGGGAGAAGTGCTCCGTCATGTGAGGGGAACGACGGCCCGCGGCCGCCGAGCGGAAAGCTTTGTCCTGTTCGAGTCAAAAAGGGATTTCTAGATGATTCATAGACAATAGTCACTTTATACGAGTCGCAACAGCCAATTTTAGGGCGTGGTCCATGGATTTTCTATTTCGGGACTTAACAACTCCAAATAGATCAAGGCACCCTGCTTCCACCTCGTGCACATTTCAAAGTATTTCAGTCGATAGGATACAAAGCAGAGGTGTTGTCAGTACGTCTAAACATGCAAAATGTCCCCTTCAGTTCATAATATATTTTTAGAGCCAAAGCCGGTCTTTCTCAGAAAGCTTAATAATAATAATAATAGTAATAATAATAATAATAATAATAATAGTTGGAGAGTCAGGACAAGTGAAGTTATGGGATTTTGTTCAATTTCAGTGCATTCAAGTGTCTGTGTATTGAGTGCAGATAATGGTCAGAGGTTGCAGTGAGTGTTCCTGGGCCTTGGAAAAGGGGCCGAATACAACTGGATATTGTACCTGTGCCTGTTATTTTTTGTGATGACTTCACTCAACCTTTCTTACCCCGATATTAAACTCTTTCATCGTAATACGCAAACGTCTCATTGTGATGAAGAAATGGTTATTTATTGAAATGCACGGTTGACTACAGCTGTAGCAGAAGTACAAAAATACATTAAAAGAGCAAAAAAACATTACCTTCAATTTGACTCATAATATAAAAGACAATAATATTTACCAAAACATTTTCATCACGTTTTTTATAAGGCTATGTATGAGGGGTGTCACGATTCTCCCCAAATCCGGGATTTGATTTGACTTTTGATTTGAAGGTCACGATTCAATTGGATTTGAACATATATTTTTCAGCACTGAGGGCTATGCCGCTGTTAGACAATCGAGTCTTGATTTGTAAAGAATAAAAAAACCACTTGTTTCTCAATAAGTAACTTTTATTTTAATATTAAAAATTCTAATACAAAAAATATGAAAATATTTATAAAAACATGTCTCAACAGTTAAGAGCTTTAGCAAAACTAGACTTTAGAATAAACAATAAGTTACTTCCTACACTACTTTTAAGTTACTCTCAAAATAAGCTCAGAAAGACAGATGCAATTTTTGTCAGAGTGGAACGCTGGTAGTAAAAGGCAAATTACTACCTGCAGCTCCGCTGCTCCGTTTGAGATCTTTCCTCCAAACAAAGAAAATAAAAACTCTACATGAATTAAATGCGGCTCCGCATGGTTCGCGAGCCGGTTGCGTCAGTGATGGTTGGGTTTATTTCCCGCTTTCATCGCCACATCTGTGGAATTACTGGACATTCAGGTCAGAGGCTCAGCACTCTCCCCTGTACACACAGTGAAACGCAGGAGGAGAGGGAGGGGCCGCCGACGCCGACTTGGCACCGTTACCGGGAATATTTCTCTCTAATGTGTGTTCGCTGTGCAACAAACTGGATGAACTTATATTGAACTTTATTGTTATTTTATTTGTATTATTCAAATTCTATTCAAATGTATTTCCTTCAGCCCTAGTGCCTGGTGGGCGGGTGCAGTGTGCGTTGAGGGATGCGGCGCAGCGGATCCCTCCGGAGCCGACCGCAGCTCTCCAAACTCCAAGTGGGTTCGGGGTCGGGAGCCGCAGTCGACTCCGCAGAGGGCCCCCCTCCCCCCAGCGCACGCCGCATTTGTTTCCCCGTGGATCTTGACCGCCCAAATATGGCGACCATGTCGGACAATATTACTCACAAAAATACTGGGAGAATCATAAACCCGATCGTAATTTTGAAGTTCAATATCGATTGAGTTAATTTTGATTGATTTTCGATTTCGATTCGGAATCGCGACACCCCTACTATGTATATACACCAGTGATATTCCACATAAGGACGCATCGCCAACCCTGTCCTGGCAAACCTCCAACGTCAGGGTTGCTGAAGCTGCAGACTGTTAATAAACACTGCCTGCAGTTCATCAATGTCGTCAGAGGTTTCTATGGGGATGCTCGGCCTGGCTGGAGAACCAGGAGGCCCGGCGGCAGAATCACAGCGGGGGTTCTGGTCCCAAGGTTCCACGTTGTCGTAATAGGAGTCCACCTGGCCCCCGGCGGCCCCCCGCGGGGGCTCGTAGGCGTCCCAGTAGGGGCTGAGGCAGTGGGGGGACAGGCGGCCGTGGCTCCGGTCCTGGTGCCCCTGGTAGAGGTGGAGGTGGCGCTTGGCCCCGGGGCTATGGGACGGGCTGTGGGTGGGGCTGTGGGACGGGCTGTGGGGCATGGAGCAGGTCTGGAGGCAGCTGTTCCTCCTCATGGCCCGGTGCAGGTCCAGCCGGGCGATCAGCGGCTTGCCGATGTTGACGCTCTTGGCCCAGTGGACGGGATCATCGCCCAGACCGGAGAAGGTGCCTTGAAGACACACGGTGAAGACCAGCTCCTCCTGCATTACGGAGAGCACAGGGACATTTAACTTCTATATTACGTCCGCCATTCTTTGTAAATTCATGTATTATTTTATGTTTATTAGTGTTTTTCCATTTAATCCACGGCCAACTGATTCAAATTCCTTGCAAGTGCACATGTATTTTGTAAATAACATTGATTCTAATGCACATTTAAAGCAACTTATATCGCTAGAAAAATTAAAGTCCCTAATCGATTGATTACATCCACTGATCTCAAATGAAATGGGATTGTCCAATTATTGTTTGGTACCAACGGCTGTTAGAAGAAGACGCGCCACCACAGGATGGCGGCAGAGAGCAGCGGTCAAGCAAAGTGAAACCAAAACACAGTCCCTCCAGGAGTGGAAATTAATTATAAATATATAGACTCATCCTCTGCGATGGGGAGTTATACATTTTCTTTAATTGCATTACTCTGTAAAAATCAATGGTAGATAACTGCCACAGCTAAAGATTAAAAAATAAATAAATAAAGCAATGCATTTTTGCTACTAGTAGAATTTTTGTGCAAAATAACACAGAAAAAATCTTCATATAATAATAAATAAAAACCGGTGAGTTGGTCTGGAGGAACTGCTTAGGTTAGTAATCAGATTTTACCTGGAGCTTCTGCAGAGAGCTGAGTCTGGTGTAGAGACAGTGCTGTGGCAGACTGTGGGACACCAGGTAGATCCCAGTCTCCTCGGGAGTCTCTCGGTTCATCTCTTTAGGATCAACATCCAGCTCCTGGACCAAAGCAAAGGACACAGCTGTGATCTCTGCTTACGACACGCTCATGAGCAAGGCAGTGAACTAACTGTCAGTGCGCTGCAGTGGTGTTAAAACTCAAGTAGTGCACGTGTGGACACCTGGAAATCGGCATTGCTTACGAAAAAGGCAAAATGTTAAAATGAATAATCGTCAAAAGTAATAAATGTACAAACATAAGTGGACACTGAAAACATAAAAAAATTAATTAAACAGAAAACCTGGGAGAAGTTGGTGACGTGCGCCTGGCAGAAGGACATGTCGCTCGGCTTTTTAACGATGTGCGTGTAAATAACGAGCACGTTGGAGAACTCGGCAGCGAATCCCATCTTGATCTGAGCTCCGCAGTCAAAATCCAGACACATGCTCTCTGGAAGCTCTGCGGGGAGGAACAAGAAATAATCTCATTTGAAGATCAGTGAAAAAAAAAAAACCCTAAAAATCTTTCGGACCTTTAATTTTTTAATCACTGCGGAGGCCTCACCATGAGCCTTGGCCCACTGCCGGTTTTGTGCCAGGGCCAGGTCAGCGCTGTCGCCGGGCAGAATGGAGTCGGTGAGGGCCCTCCTCTCCGATAGGCTACTGCGGATCTCCAACGCCTGCTTCCCTCTGGTGGCATCAAACTGCCCCATGTCTGTGCATCCCATAATTCAAAAATGCGAAACAATTCTACTATACAGTCAAAAACAAAACCGCATCATTTATTTGCATTATTAGGGGTTATTACACAGCTCTCTGAAATACTCCATTCTGATTGGTCAATAGCGGCAGACAACGGTCAGCTATTTCTGAATAATGACCGCTGAACTGTCAAAAACGACCGTTGCCGCGGGAACCAGCTTCTCACGTTTCCCCTGCCTACAACGCTCTCGCTGGTGGCGCCACCCTGTGACGTAATGAAGAAACTACGATGGAAGACCCCCAGAGATGAAAGCCGATGACGTCAGTATCAAAGTCCGCAATGTTCGGCGTCTCAATGCAAACGTCCAATTCAACATCAGAAACAGCTGATAGGTTCATCTGTTTCAACTGGATATACTCGTTATAAAACTATTTCAAATCAATATTCAATGACAATCCATTTATTTATAGCGGCGCGATAAGCAGATAACGTGCGCCAGAAATCCCGCTCGGAGTGACGCAAGAGGCCTCGGCCGCAGACCAACCCCTAAAAAAATGATTTGGCTTGATGATGTTTAGTATCTATACGTTTATTTGATGTTTTACCCTCGGCCACCCTGTCCAGCACCACCGTTATCTTCTCGTCGTCGAGGAGACGCTTCTTCAGAAACTTGATGAACACGCCGTTGGTGAACCCGCTGGAGTTGAGCTCGAAGGCCTCGGCGTCTTGGCACCTTCACAAGATCCGGGGGGGGGGGGGGGCGCACGGGGGGCGCAGAATTCAAATTTGGAATCGGGGGGGGGGGGGGAATTTGAATATAAATAAAAGGAACCGAGAATTTGAGAAACTCTGAGCGACGGTCGGGCGCCCGGACTCACGTGGCGTAACCAAAGACGATGTTGGCGGTGACTCTCAGCACGATGTTTGGAGTGGTGTCGTCGTGGATGTTCCTGACATTTAAGAGGAGGGCAAAGCAAAACCGTGTCAAAGACGTTCATTGAAACATTAAGAACAGTTAAAAAGTGAAACGTTTCCGTTCAGTCGCTGCATGAGAGGGTCGCCCCCGTCTTTGGGGGTTCTCCTGCTTTTGCCGTCTGAGGAACCGTGCCCACCTTGTCTGACAAGCAAATGTTAAGGAATTCTCCATTTTTTGGGGGGGAATTTGCTTTGTGTCACTATTACACATGTTCATCAGGTTTTTTAGGGTTTTTTTTCTACTGTATTACTGCAATAACTCGAGCTTTTGACCCTGCCGGAAGGTGTATGTTCCTAATTTCACGGGAGCTAGGCTAGTTGATCCCCCCCTGCAGCCATGCATCGTGCTGACACAGTTAGCATGCGGCCCGTCGCTGCGTCTGCGCTGGACACGGGCGTGAAACTGCACTTCTCGTCCGGCTCCGGGCAAGAGGGACGAGAAGCTCATTTCCCACCGGGAACCAGGTCAACGCTCTCAAGCCAGAAATCACGTGTCATCTGGACCTTTTTCTGCACATGTCCAGCAGGAAGACGTTGAGGCCCGTCTGCTTCTCCTGCATAAGCTTGAGGACGCTCTGCACGCACAGGCAGTTTGCCGAGTGGTACGGGTTGGGGGCGTCGACCGGAACCATGAAGCTGTTGCCGTAGTTTTCGTAGCCGTGGCCGGCGTAGTACAGCAGACCTGGCGGCGGAGGAGAGGGCAAATTGGGTATTCATTTTTTGAGGAGTTGGGAAACGGAAGGAGCTTGGGAAAAGTCTCAGAGTGAGAGCGTCAGCTTTTTGGAAACGGGACCAAGACACTCCCCCTTTTCAAGAGAAATATAACGACTTTCTGGTTGTCAGGTGGGAGAAAACCTAGGGCTGGGCATTGTTAAAAAAAATGTTGAAGGCCATACAGATGACTTGATACTGGTTCATTTTTCCAATACCAATGACCTTTTCTTGTACGTCTCGAGAGTGTTTTGGAAAATGAAAATGTTTCTGACTAGATAAAAAAATTAAAATAAATACAAGACACATTCACTCCTCTTCACCGCTACAAAACCTTTTGTTTGACTTTTCACAGATTGACGCTGACTTGTTGAACACTGAAATTTTCCACCGAAAATTTTTCCTGAAATGTCCCGAGGGCCCGGATGAAACGGGCTCGGGGTGGATGGCCCCCACCACGCACCGTAGACTCCCTTGTGCAGCAGCAGCAGGAACTCGTCTACGGCGTTCCTCATCTCCGACTCCGTCAGGTCCAGCAGCGACACCACCTTGAAGTTGAGCTGCCGCAGCAGGTTGGTCAGGTCGTAGACGTCCACCATGGGGGCTTTGAGCGGCGGGTGGTTGAGGTACGACAGGTTCCCGATCAGCAGGGCCACCTTGTCCGTCGCTGGGACGCGGGGAGGAAGGCGGAGGATGGGAAGGGGGGAAACGGCAGAGAAGAGACAACCGACGGGGCCGCGGGCGCTGAGCGACGCCCCGGGAGGAGGTAACGCGCCTCAGGCGCGTAGATCTATGCGTCTCGCGAACGGATTTGGCGGGTTTTAAAAATAGCAACGGTCGCAGAGGGTGTGGTCGATGTTTGCAAATAAATATACAACACAACTTGCGAGAACAAGCGAGGAGCAGCGTGTAAAGTTGTCTTTGCCGGCCTTTTTGGACCGACAAAAACACAATCTATCATGAAGAGCGATTATATGAGTATAACCTCAGATACAATTTAAAAATGTACATCCCTGTCTACCTTATACCTAGAACTGCTTGTTTACAACTTCCGATTACACACATACGGTATATTTACATCTACAGATCGCTATTAATATTTGCACATCGCCACGTGCTTCTGCAAAACAAGGCCTGAACGTGAAAGGTTTCGGTTTCCGCCGCCTCCGTACACCCGCGCCCTTTATGAGGGAAGTAAAAATAAATAAATAAATAAATAGAATCTCTTAGAAACCCGACGAGAACGGGGAGAGCAGTTTCACATCGTCGCTGTGGTTCGTTCTCACGCTGCACGACGAGGCGCCGCTCGCTGCGCGGAGAGGAAGCTGAAATAACCGCTAAGAACGCCACGCAGGCACAGGGTTTAACCCTTTTAACCCTTGCCCGTGATTTGACTGCACTCAGAATAAAATTTGAAATACATATATATATATTTTTTTTAACTTACCGTAGAGTTCTTCCGCGCCCTCGTTCGTGTCGATTTCACCGGCACCTGAGATGAGAACGGCGATCAACCAACGCAAGATGCCGCCCGCGGGATTTTTAATCCGTTTAACAAACAGGAGATAAATCTCGCTTACCTGCTCCGATGCCGTAAAAGTCATCTAGAAAGACCAAGACAACGACATATCAGCCTACCTAGTGAGAGGTTTTTTTGTGTGTGTCACGTCTCAACTAAACGACTGGACGGGTGAAAACACCGGGGGTCCCCCGCGCAGGTCACCTCGTCCTCAAAGCGACTATCATTCCACATTCAGTAGGTTAACGGACAGAACCAGGGGAGAATTAGAGAAACCGGACTAGTAACACGCAAACACCCAAAGATTTCGGAGCTGGTTAGTCGTGATTTGATCTTCCGGCTGAATCCCACAAGCAGCTCCGCGGCTAAATTAGTGTGCGTTACGTTGAGCGAGGTTAAAAACACTCCCGTTAAC
Organism: Zeus faber; assembly: GCF_960531495.2. Lineage (NCBI taxonomy): Eukaryota > Metazoa > Chordata > Actinopteri > Zeiformes > Zeidae > Zeus > Zeus faber. Next base: position 6,497,086 of record NC_137203.1, read on the forward strand.
CTTTGCATGCCGGCGGATTTGAGACGCGCTCTTTCATCCGAGCCCCCTGAGAATTTGTGCCAGGCATCAGGCCTTTTCTTTTTTTTTTTTTGAACTCTACCTTCAGAGCACTCCATAGCCTCTGAAAACTCGACCGATATCCTTGGTCCTTTCAGTTGAGAACAGAGTCGGTTAACCACACAAACATGATTTCTCAATTAAAAAAATAAAAAAATAAAAAAATAAATATTAATAACAAATCTGTGCAACTTTTACCGGAGCCGGCATTCATCACAACAGAGTGGCATCATGACGCACCTATCCCCACGTCCACCTCGTTGGTCCAGGTCCTCTCGCTGCTGCTGCTGATCTCACAGCGATATTTCCCGCATTGGTCCTGCATGACGTGGGAGATCTGTGGAGGGAGGAGAAGAGCTCAGGCCGACGGCGGCGGCAAGCGCTTACGCCGGGGCTGGTTAGGTGCGTTTGCGGTGGCGTGGAAGGGCCCGCGTCTTCCTGCTTTTCTGTCTTATTGCGGGGGATAATTAGTTCTTTGACGCTGAAGACTAGAGGGTTTGGAAAAACGACTAATTTCTTCCCAGCGACTCGCGAGGCCAATTTGTCAGGCTACTTGCTGCGATGCGGTCATAAGTCACGTCAATGCCCAATGGTGTCTGAGTGGTTTGAAAGGATGGAACTATATTTCCATCAACTCGGCCTGGTGGTCTTATCATTAAGGGTTTTTCGTACTGTTGTTCTGTAAACATCCTGGAGAAGTCATGGATTTGTCTAAATTGGATTCCAGGAGTCTTTTGCACCGTTTGACTGCATTACTTTATTCCACTTAGTGTCGTGATTTTACTGTAAGTTAGAGTAATCACTGTTTTTAAAGGTGATATACAGTATTTGCCTCATCTATATATAATAATAGAATTTTATTATCGAAATGATAATTTTCCACTCCCCCCCCCCTTACCGTGAGTCTCCTCTGGGAGGCGTTGGGGAGCGGGACGCCGTTGCGGTGCCACTGGTAGCGAGGGATGGGCCGGCCCACGGCGCCGCACTCCAGCTGCAGGGTGTCCCCCACCAGCAGCCGCTGAGCCTGGGGCTGGAGCACCAACCTCAGCCTCCCCTCCAGAGAAAGGAAGCTCTGTCCTGGAGCAGAGAGGGGATTCGGTTTCACAGTATCTGATCTGGAACTCACCGGCGCGGCAGAGGGTTACACGGAAGTACGCCGTCCTCTCTCTCTGGGGGTTTACCAGCCTTGTTTCGGGAGCGGCACTGACCGGGGCGTTCCCTTAATAAAAATAAAAATGTACTGTGGCGGTGACAGCCGCGGCACTTTGATCTCAGGTGGGGAGGTTCTCCAGACCCAGATTTAACAATCGGTGAGATTTCTGATATCATGGAATCCTTTTTCTGCGACACGAGTGAAAAGGATGACCAGGGAATATTTGCAATGGAGCAAAAACCTCATCGTCGTGGGGCTTGTAAAGCTTATTTTCATCGTATTTAAAATATTTAATCGTCTTCTTCTAGGCTTCTTCCAGAATTTCTTAACTTTAAGTCAAGTCAAGTCATTTTATTTATAGAGCGCATTTCATACCAGGGCAACACAATGCGCTTTACAAAGAAATACTTAAAGGAAAGACAAAAAAGAAAGAGAGAACATAGTTGTCAGCCGGTCATTACAAAAGAAGGCCCCTGAAACAACAGCAACAACAAAGACAACAAAAACAGCAATAAAAGCGACTCCAGCCACAGTAGCAGCAACAGCAACAGAAAACAACAACAGCGGCAACAACAGCCACAGAAACAACAACAACGGCAGCAGCAACATCGACACCACCAGCAGCAGCAACAACAGCAGCAACGCACACGCAAGGACGTCACCGGAACCGGAAGTGGAAGCTCTCACCGGAACCGGAAAGGTCACTCGGGTTAGAGATGGTTAAGTCGAGGTATAAGGTTACGTTAAGTTGGGGTATAAGGGAAGCGAGAGTTAAGTTTAGGTATAAGGTTAGCAGCGGCAACGACAACACCAGCAGCAGCAGCAGCAACGACAACACCAGCAGCGGCAGCAGCAACGACAACACCAGTAGTGTCAATTTTAAGGAAAATGAAGGAATAGACGGCGAGGGGGAAAGAGATCCTCATTGGGTGGACATGTCAGTACAAGTAGTGTGTAGGTGCAGTCTGAAGAGATGAGTCTTCAGTCTGTCATTTTATACAATGGGTCTGAACAGGAGTAGCATCCACACTCTCCCTTGCTCATCACACAATTGCCAACGGTTAAAGAGAAAATAAAAAAAAAAAAGAAAGAAAAACAAGAAGGACAAGGAGGAGACGGCGTCCCACCATAAGATTTTCCGACGTCCAGGACGTCCACCTGAGCCCACTGGCTGAACTCGAAGGCCTCTCCACTGTTGACCCTGCAGATGTAGAAGCCGGCGTCCTTCAGACAGACGGGACTAATCACCAGGTCCGGCAAGGAGCCGTTTGGCACCTTGGGGGTTCACACAAAACAATAAACCGCTGAACACAACAACGGAGTGCTTTTGCTTGTTTTGATAGTCAGACTCAAGTCGGCACAGCTGCGTCACCTTCAAGGCATTTTTATAAGAAACACTAAACATCATCTTCGACGCACTCAATCATATCCCCTCCTCATTGCTTCTTATAATACATACTCTAATCATGGATTGATATGGATATGGGTTGCTGAACGAACGCCGTTATCATTCTCTTTGGTGGCCAAGCCAACAAGCCATCGCTGTTGTCTCTTTGGAGAATACCTCGATCCGCACTGTGCCACTGTGGGGCCCGCAAGGTGTTACACGTTTCCATATTCAAAGCGAATTTGGTAATCTCGTCAATTTGAGTGTAAATAACGTTCTCACTAATTATATTCAAGTTATTGGGACCACTTTTATATTTGCAAAAGTCATAAAATCCCTTAAAAAAAAAAAAAAAAAGAATCACTAACATACCCTCTACGATGATCACCCAAGGTCATATCAAACATGTCAGATATTAACACACACACAAGCCCACTAGAAGGCTCTAATGGGAATATGCAGATACAAGAGATAATATTAACACCAACAAGTGCTGTAATCAAGAATATATATCGAACTATCAACATAATGTAAATATACAGGAGGGTACAGTAAGCTCAATTGAAGTAATCCAACCCCCTGATGAGTAGTATCTCACAGGTTCAGACGCTTGCATGATTATTCTATTCTGCTTCTAATAGCTGCAAAGGGCACCAGGACTAGTGTGTGTGTGTGTGTGTGTGTGTGTGTGTGTGTTTCGAGTAGTGGTGGTGATGGTGGTGGTTTATTGTGTCCTGTTAATGAAGACGTAATCACTTCATTATTATTATGAACCCATCTATTAATCAATAATGGAAGCCGCGGAGGTGCAGAAGCGGAGGTGATTTCAAGTCCTGACCTGTGTGTGTGTGTGTGTGTGTGTGTGTGTGTGTGTGTGTGTGTGTCTGTGTGTGTGTGTGACTGCAGCGCGTGAGTCACTGGGCGGGGAATTCCCAGGACTCACGGCGCTACAAAGACCTGGTGTTATCCAAGCCGCTCGTCGAGGGCCATTATCTAGCGTACTTTTTGCTCGGGTTCACGTCGGAGGATTTTCCAAATTAGATAACTGATTTGCAAACAAAATAAACTCGAATGCCATCGGATGGTTAGGAATACAGTAGGCATGGCTACAAAACCAACCTCACCTCATGGTACACACAAAGATACCGCTAATCACACATAGTGCCGGGCGATGCATCCGAATAAAATCAATATCGTGATATGGGGGTGCATACCGTCCGGGACTTTGCTTGTGGTAATCTTCTTGTCTTCACAGCTGTATTACAGTAAAGTATCTTCAGTAAAATATCTTCAAATTATTAATAACCTTGAGGTATTCGATCAGGAGATATTGTGATATTTGATTTTGTTTATATCTCCCAGCCCGAACCACTAGGGATGCAACGGTACAGTGGGCTCACGGTTCATGTATGTATCCATAGTAATGGTACGTTATCTTCACATTTAAGAAAAAATAATCAACATCTATCTATCTATCTATCTATATTTTCTTTAAGTTAAAAGGTGTAAAAAATGTTTTTATTGTATTCTGCATAAATAACTAGTGTAACGCTGTGTGTATGACTGTGGGGGGGTTCAACTTCTTTGGTGGGTTTTAAAATGTGACAAAAAAAAAGAAAACAACGGCTCATCAGCGAGACTCGGTTCCCTTTGTTCCAGGGCTTGATCATTCGTGAACGACCCAACACGAGTGTGAGTGGAAGCGAGAGAGAGAGAGAGAGAGAGAGAGAGAGAGAAAGAACGAGAGAGGGAGAGAGAGAGAGAGAGAGCGAGAACGAGAGCGAGAACGAGAGCGAGAACGAGAGAGAGCGAGAGAGAGCGAGAGAGCGAGAGAGAGTGTCTGAAGAGAAGTTCGTAATAAAAGGGGACACGGCCATCCCAGGGGGTTGTTTTCAGACTGGACACCTCAGCCCCGGGGTCGTTGTAATACATGTTTGTTTTCTGTATTTATAACGGGTCTTGATCAACAAGCGAATCCGACCGCAGCTCTTGGTCTCTGGTACAACGTAGACTCACATAAAACATATTTAAACTGATTGCACTCTTTACAAACCCCTTCCTATGTAGTTTTATCTCACGTTTCTGTTGAAAAGGCTCACATGGCCGTGCGCAGTTGAAAATAAATAAAAAAATAAAAAAATAAATAGACCTCTGGCGCAAACGTAGAGAAATGCTGCGGGGATCCTGAGGCCAGTGGAGCTGCAACAGCGGATTCAATAGGAATCGTGCGCCGGGCCGCGCCCGTACGGTGCAGTGTTATTATTTATTGTAAAACCGCGGTTCACGTGTGCGTATTGAACCGGTGGGGACGTACCGAGCCGCTCGATAGCATACCGTCTACCGTTGCATCCCTAGTAAACACACACTAAATAAGGCACCAGTAATAACTTTTTAAATAAGACTACGCAGTGAAAACAATATGTGAACTAAAGGAACTAATCATTATGAATACACCTCTTACTGGGTATACTAACAGTGTTCATGTTCGCTGGTGGTTCTTTTTCATAAAGCTCTTCTTATTGTGTTTGTATATACGCATGCTTTCCTGAAACTGTGTGTGTGTGTGTGTGTGTGTGTGTGTGTGTGTGTGTGTGTGTGTGTGTGTGTGTGTGTGTGTGTCTTTTACCTCTTCGCTACGCTTGAACCACTGGTACTGCACCGGGGACTTGCCCACAGCGTAGCAGCTGAGACGCAGGTTGTGACCAGAAACAACAGACACCGACTGGGGCTGAATGAGAATCTGAAGGCCTGGAGGAGGACAAGGCTGTCGTCACTCCTCGTTGCCGTTTCAAAAGGTCAAACAGCCAAACGGTTTGTGGTCCGGCGGACGACCTCCTCAGACGGTCATCCGAAAACATGAATTATAGTATTTGCAAACACCGCCGTGAAGAGGGTACCTGCGCTGTTCCCCGGTGTTAGAATTTGAAAAGCGGCAGTTGACAGTCAACAAAGCGTCCAGTTGTCAAACCCCGGCCCCCCCCGGAGCCAACGCCCCCCACACCCCAGAGCGGTTTGATTCCCACCTGGATCAAATCCTCAAACACGATATCTGCTCATTCACGACACACGGCCGCGTTCTCTGGACCCGAGCCTTGCGTCCTCATTCGCCCCTCGAAATGTGGGCCATCGCGAAACACATTCTGCCGCCACACACTCATCTCGAGCAGCTCTGGACTCCCATAAAATCATAACACACCAAGCGACCCGTCCCTCCCAAAGCCCCTGACATCACATCCTATCATATGTATACACAGTATGGAATGGATGGGAGGAGGTCCGGGTCTGACCTGGTTGTTTCAGGCACTGCACGGCCTCCGAGTTCCCCATGGCTTGCAGGTAGTCGTGGAGGTGGCCCATGGTGCAGCCCCGCTCTCCCATGATGCCGAGCAGCATGCGGCTGGGGCTCCCCTCCAGCTTCAGCACCCTCAGAGAGCACAGCTCCATCTCGTCTGAACTGGAAGACGCCAGAGAGAGAGAGAGAGAGAGAGAGAGAGAGGGCTCATTTGATGCCATTAAGCCACAGGTAAAACCGTAACATTGCGGTTGCCTCAAAAACGGTGATCATCTGTGTTGTGGTGGATCACACTACAAGTCCCAGAATTGCATTTGAATCTGCAACGTATTATTATTTTTTTTTATTTTTCTTCGACATCCGGGTTTGCCCTCATCATTTTTTTTGGGGGGGGGGGGGGGGGGGGGGGGGGGTCCACTTTCACTTTCACTTTGCACTTACTACATTATCACCAGATCGATTATTTGAGCGATCAATTTCCATAACTGTTCAATTCCACAATTGATGCGTTTCCATCCCGGTGTCGTGCAAGTTTTAAGCCAGTGTCAGACGTGACGACAAACATAACAAAAAAATAAAGCAAGACAGGTGTGTCCACACACACCCCCCCCCCCCCCCCCCCCCGATGGGAACGTGGATGCCACTTGCGACCCTGGTTCTCCTGATTCAGCCGCGGCTGCTTTTCACTCCCTTGGGTGCGCCCGATCTGTGCATTCGTACCGGGAAAGTCGGACCCCGCCACCGACAATAAAAGCAGCGTGGGCGAGCACATGCATAACGCACAAATAAAACGAAATTATTATTAATAATAATAATAATAATAATAATAATAATAATAATAATAATAATAATGTCTGTTTCTTAAAAACATACCAGGCGAAACCCGAAATATGGAATAATTGTCTTTTACGGATGACCACTTTAAATGTGCTCACTTCTGCGTCTCGTAGTTGTGGGGAACTAAGAATAGAACCGAAGTTGAGTAAAACCGCAAAGCTGCCGGACGCACTCCGTGCGGGTAACACGGCGCTTTGCGAAGCTACTCGCCGACGGATTCATCCCCGCTTCCCACGTCCGTTTGCGGCGGCGGTGGCCGGGGTGGCGGTGTCGAACAGCGGGGGCAGGTTCACAGCCGCCCTACCTGACTTTGAAGCGCCTGTCGCCGGAGACCATCTCCCCCAGTCTGCGCCAGCCCCGGCTGCTGGTCCTGTCCAGCAGCTCGCAGAGCCTCTTCAGGGCGGGCTCCTTCAGCGCGCCGATGTTGGCGGACCGCTCCAGGGACTCGGACATGTCGCGCCTTCGACGCCTCGCGGACGCGCTCTCCTCCGCCTGCGGGGGCCGGTTCGGCGCACACCGCTACGCGCGGCCGGCGACGCGGGACCCGCGGACGACTCGTCCGCGGCGGAATCGCACTCGGAACGAGTCGGGAGTCGGTCCGTCTTCGGCTCGACGCGCTGGAGGAAAAAAAAAACAGGGCAATAGCGCCATATTTGAAGGCGACCGACTTACACTTTCCACGCAGACGCGTCGTTTTGATTGGAGTGAAATTGTTGTCGCGTTTCACACTCTGAAGGATTTTTCCGGGATCCACACTTTCCGTTATTTCGCCGCTTCTCGCCCCTACAACAATGCACGGTGAGCGAGGTAGCACTGCGGGGGGCCCCGCAGTGCTACCTCGCTCACCGTGCATTGTTGTACCAACGGAATGAAAGCGTCGAAGAGTTATTATTTATTTATTTATTTATTTATTTATTTTTCCTTTTTACCGAATAAGTCGCGAGGAACCGAATCCTAAAAACGCGTCGAAGCGTTCGTCGCTTTGGTCGCGTCGAGGCTCCGCCACCACTTCCTGGAACGGGACGCCCACGGCGCCGCCGCCTGGGCGCGGAGGCCACGGTCCAACAGAAAGCAGCAAGACGGCCACTTATTTATTATATTCGTATATTTAGCAAATCGTTAAATTAGGCGATAAAAACGAAAGACTGTAGTTTTTTTTTATTTTTTATTTTTATCTATTTAAATGTTTCTATTGCCGCGTGAAAAGTGCCGCTCAAATACCATTGCGCAAGCTCTACTCCAGCTTTGCGTTCGGTGGCCACACAAGTGAAACCACGGAGTGAATGAATGGCGTTGGTGTCAATTAAAAAGAAAAAAATGAAATAATAATAATAAAGTGAAAGGTACGTTCCGATGACATGTGCGCCCCGCAGGTCCGGACCCCTCCCTCCCTCCTCCCCTGCGGGCGGGTCGCGCTGCGCTGGGTCTGCAGCGGCTCAGGCTCTTTTGGGCTCGTTTCTCTCCTCCCTCCCCGCGTCCAGCATCGCCCCCCAGGTTCCAGGGAGGTGACGTTCCGCCGAGGCACACGGCGGCTTGTTGGCCCGAGTCTGTCGTGGCTCTAACGTGGTTTTTCCGATCGGCGTAATTTGGGAAAGAAACTTTCCACTTTTGAGGATTTCACTCCGGTGAGTACACCTGAAGACCTGAATGTAGGATGTCCACGTACAGGTTCTAAACATCTTCGCAGCAATTTTGTGTGTGTGTGTAAATATGCAAACATACATATATATATATAAACATACATACATACACACACACACACACACACACTCACATATATTTGTGTGTGTGTATATATATATATATATATATATATATATATATATATATACACACATATAAATCTATGGATGACCTGAACATGGCCCAATATCTTCATAGGATAAAGCACACATAAGTAACTTAAATAGGGTATTTGATGCATATACACACACACACACACACATATATATATATATATATATATATATATATATATATATATATATTTTTTTTTTCCATTTATAATTTTTTAAGGTATTGTTTAGTAAGTCACAGTAGAGCCTACCATTTGTGCTGACAGGCTGTAACCAGGTGCAGCCTCCAGCAGTTTGACTTCCAGCTGGATTCATTGGATTTGTTGGGTTCTGCGGAAGAAGTCTTCAGATCCTTTGAAGGAAGACTGCAGTGAAGAGTCCAAATACCCTGACAAGAAAGGACTGTAGTCAAAGTCAGCGTACCAAAATGACATTTCTCCTTCTGTAAAACCACATCAGCACTTTTCTATTGAATGTTCCTAAAGTATTACTGTAAAAGTAATAGTTGCTACTTGTCTTGTCCACTGCCCTGGTACAACAATATAAGATCCTGATTACAATTTACAAAAAAAACGAATATATATATATATATATATATATATATATATATATATATATATTTATATATATATTTATATACTTTATAAGTACAAATACTTGAGGAATGTACTTTGCCCTTTTCAGTCTGAACCAAATCAAAACACAATGTGTGTTGTATTTACATTTTCTTCCTCAGTTCATCAGCCTTGAAGGCAAAATCTAACTCCAGCACCTTTGATCTGCATCTGCAAATGTAACTTTTTAGGTCATTCCTATGTGTAGATTCGTTTTTTAGTAAATACTCGTGTGTGTGTGTGTGTGTGTGTGTGTGTGTGTTTCCTTATTGTGTACCATGTGTTTGGTATTTGCACTTGGGAAAAAAAAAAAAAAAAGAGAATTAGTCTTTATGTCGGGTTGTTTTCCCTCCATACCTGTTGTTTCAGGTAAAAACACGCTGAGCGCAGGGCCTGAGGAGAGATGAGAGGAGACCAGGGCCTGGCGCTGACCCTGGCGCTGACCCTGGCCCTGCTCCCTGCGGCGCTGAAATGTCAGCGTGAGTTAAATTACCACCCTGAAGGTTCTCGCGTTGTTATGAATTGGGTGCCGCCTTGGAGAGGTGATGAGCCGTGTGTTTATCTTTTATTGGACCGGTTGCCAGGCGCATCTGTGCCAGGAAAACCAGTCCTTGTGAAGTGCAGATCCCCGGAGAAGGAAACGTTTACCTGCCGCTGGGAGCCGGGATCGGACGGTGGATTACCCACAATGCACCGCCTCTACTACCAGAAAGACAAGTCAGTACGCTTCTTTCAAATGAGAATGAAACACACACACACTCCCACACACACACACACACACACACACACACACACACACACACACACACACACACACACACACACACACACACACACACACACACACACACACACACACACACAACCATTTTACCTAAAAAGAAACCACTCGATTCAATCAGATATCGATGAGGTGGCTCACGATACAATTCTATATAGATATTTTGACATTTCCTACATAATGAGAATTGCTGCCAACTTTTATTCAATATATCATCTGATGCACATTGCAAAAATATTTCACCGACCAACACATTCAGTACGATACAGATATTAAATATTTCTATTCATTTGCGACGATGGTGGTATCTCATTTCGGTGGAAAATGGTAAAAGTATCGATAGCACTATTCCAATGTTCAAACGGATTAAGAAATTGAAATAATAGAATTGAATCAGAGTATTTATATTATTTTAACCTTGTGGACACTGCCATCCATGCAAGCTGCTCCTCCAATGTATCGGGTGTTTACTTGTGTAAGCACTCATATCTCAGCCCTGACGGTTTCACCAAACCGATGTGTCTCCTGCGTACGCAGCCAGCATCCTTCAAGGGTCGTCAGCGTCAGCGCCCGTATTGGAGGCCGTCAAAGCTCTTGTTTTGTTTTGTCTGCTTGGTGCAGCTCGGACGGAACGCTGGAGTGCCCCGACTACCGCTCAGCCGGGCCAAACGCCTGCTTCTTCGACCGGAGACACGCGTCCATCTGGGTGAACTACATCCTGGTGGTGGTGGCCTCCAACGCCCTGGGGAACACCACGTCCGAGCCGCTGGAGGTCGACGTCATGGATATCGGTAAGATGCGGTGAAGGAAGCAGGGTATATATGACACTAATCAAAGATGGAGGAAGTTTTCCCTTTCCTGCTCTGTATGTCGAAAATAAGTTAATACAGATGAGTTACAGTGTTTGCTGAACAAAATGAGGCAATGTACAACGACCAGCCACAACATTAAAAGCAGTGACAGGTGAAGTGAATAACACTGATCATCTGGTTCCAGTGGCACCTGTCAAGGGGTGGGATATATGAGGCGGCAAGTGAACAGTCAGTTATTGAGGTTGATGTGTTGGAAGCATAAGCAGAAGGATCTGAGCCACTTTGACAAGGAGCACATTGTGATGCTCGACGACTGGGTCAGGGCATCTCCAAAACCACAGCTCCTGTGGGGTGTTCCTGGTAAGCAGTGGTTCGTGCGTCGTTCACCTGCTGCTTAAACCACACAACCCGCACTCCACGTACCCCCAACACCAAACTGAGCCAGCAGAGAGGGAAAAAATGCCGGAATCTGAAACAGGGTTCCCCCTACATGAAACTACAGACTCTGACACAGACTTCCTGTACCTTAACATCATGAAACAGTGGACTCTGAAACAGGGTTCCCATGCCTTAAACAAACAAAAATGTCCAACAAAACAGAACTGGTTCCCCAGCACGGTCCACAGGCGACCTCCCTTCAGGAGCGTGGGGCCTTGGGTTGCTGTGCTGGCTGGTGGAGGTGTAGCCGGGCTTGGCTGTTGCGGGGGCTGCTTGGAAGGGGGGTGGCCTGGCTGCCGGGTGGAGCAGCTGAGGCTGCTTCTCCCCCGGTCCTCCGCTGGACATCCTGGGTGTGGCTGCTGCCAGTCGGGAGAGGGCTGGCCGTTTTCAGGGCACTCCGACACAGGCCATGGGGTTAGAAAGTACCAGTTTTATTGTAGAGAGTGGGCAAGGTGGAACAAGCCCGGAGCAGATTGTAAACGTGTCGTGACACGCGCTCCTCTCCTGTGTGTGTGTGTGTGTAGATGGGGGTTTTACCTGTTGCTTATCGATACCTTAACATGCAACAGGTGTACAGCCACCCCGATCCTGGGCCCAATTACCTAGACCCAAAACAGGCGTGGCTGCTCAAACCACACCACCCCCACACCACAGTCATTTATTGTGATTTACACTATAAATGACTGACTTTTAATGTCTGTTTGTTGGCTGTAAATCATGGTGTGTTATTGGTATAACTCTCCGTGATGCTTGCGGTAATACAACTCTACTCTCAGAGGCTGATATATGACGTCTCCGCGCCAGTTATTCAGAATGTGATACGAGGTCTGTCTGGGACTCTGATGGTGATCCACCCTGTTCGCCCCTCGCTGTGGGCCTGCCGCCGCCCTGGGCGATGGTACTTGCTCAGGTCGCACACGGGTCGGGTCGTGTATTGGCAGCTATTACAATTTGTCGAGGTTCTGTAAAACACATGTTTTTCTAATGACACAAACGACTATATTCCCAATTCTTCAATTTTAAATATCAGACCAGTAGAACATAGGTATATAAGTAAAATGTGTTTTATTTTGCGAATAGATTGGTAAGTTTGAAGAAATGATGACAAGACAGGTCAGAAAATTATTCTATTAATTCAGACAATTCAGTTCGGTAGATGTGTGAATCTCCTGTTACCGCCACCTCATAACACTCTGAATTGTAGCCGACATACTATAAGGACAATATAAACAAAAACAAAGTATGATGTATTATTTGCAGCATCCAAGTCTTCATGCTTGTTCTTCAATGGGATTTTGTTTTTTAATAATTCACTTCAATGAGATTTATCATTCTGCAATTTATTATTAAGTCCCTGTCCCTGCTTGATAACTTAACATGTATTGTCAGAAATAGTTAAACATGCATCATTTATATTTAACAGTGATTTATGAACTGCTCTATCAATTGGCATGGCTATATTATACAACACAGAGTCATAGTGATCTACACCAATGCAGCCAGTTAACGGCTCAGCCTACAGTACATTATTTGGAATGTTGTATTAAATTCTGTTATTGCAATATCTCTTCCTGGAACATTGTCTTTTATTTGACCACAATTCTTCATCTCCCGATAAGGATAAGTTCCTTGCATCAAAACATCGTCTAGGTCATTTGGTGTCCATGTGCCAACATTCTCAATCTTGCTTTTAAGTACTGCTGTTAAACTGATAGCTGCACGCACACGCCCACCCACCCACCCACACACATGCGCACGCACGCACGCACACACACACACACACACACACACACACACACACACACACACACACACACACACACACACACACACTCTGCTTGTTCCTGGAGTCTTCAAACTGTGAATCACCCTGATGAACAGTGATATTTAAAGGCTTCTCATCTACATGAGCTTTTATCATATAGTTTAAATATTTCTTTTTTTAGCGGTTATTTCCGGTGCTTTTTAAACTTCTGTTTCATAATTTGTTTGAATTCCGCTTAGTGTCTTCTTTTAGAACAGTGCGACCTCTATGGCTGGATGTTTCGGCAATTGCTTCTTTGTTGCCTGAGACGTTCGGCATCTGGAAGACGAATATACACAAACTTTGCAATTTTATACACCACAAACATAATAAATACTTGGTGGCAGTTTTTCCTACCACACGCCACCCAATTGGCTTTTTCAGGGCCCTCTGGCACAGACACACAGAAGACAGAGGTTGTAAACACCAGTTTATTGTAGAGCGTTGACCAGTTGGAATTAGCCTGGGAGCAGATAGACATGTGTCATGACAGGGCTTCTATCCTGGGTGTGTGTGGGGATGGGTTTTACCTGCTGCTTGTTAGACCAGCCCACGAGCAACAGGTATGCAGCCACTCTGATCCCAATCACCTCAATCCAGGTCAGGTGTGGCTGCTCAAACCACACCATCAACACACCACATACCCCGACACCAAACTGAAGCCAGGGAGAATTCCTCGACAAAGCCTTCCCACCCCAACACCAGCACCAGCACCACCACCCCGCAGAGAACAAAAAATTGAAAAAAATCTCAAATCAGACTCTGAAACAGGGTTGGAATGCCTAAAACGACAGACTCTGATGCAGGGTTCCTATACTCTATATAATCAAACACCGGATTCTTCAACAGGGTTCCCATAAAAAAAAATTGTCCAAAGAAAATGAACAGTTCCCCTTCGAGAGGACCTGGTTCCCCGGAGCAGCGCGGTCGACCGGCCTCCTTCCCCCAGGGCGACGACAGAGTGCCCTCTCCTTCCTTCTGGAGCGCGGGGCCTCGGGCTGCTGTGCTGGCTGGTGAAGGCGTGGCCGGACTTGTGTTAACAACCTACAATTCAACAACTCAGTTAAATAGATGAATTGCCTGTCATGTAACACGGACAAAATTTAATGGACATTAACGTTCATTCGGAATTTGACTTATTCTGGAAGGACTCATCTCTATTTAACGCCTTTTCCTTTTTTTAATTGAAGCCCTCTATGTTCAGCTGCAGGAAGCTGCGTGGAGATGAAATGTCTTTTAAACAACCGTCCATGTTTGCCTGTAAGCCAGAACTTCTCATTGTTAGTGCTCACCGTGCTGTCTGTGGAAATAGAGCTGCCCTCTCGGTGAGGGACGGGCGACTGTTTGGCGCCGTGTCCGGGAATAGTGACGTAATTGGTGACGACTTCCTGTGGGTCATTTATAGTTTTCCGTGTTAAAAGTTTTCTGATGGATTACGATTCTATGAAATGCACCATGGACTTCCACAGTTTGAATGTTAGGACTTCCTTGAATCCCGCAAAGTAAGGAGGGGAAACAACGCCGCAACTAACACAGTGTTAGATGCCAATAGAATGCCTCCATTTACAAAAAGAGCAAAAGAGATAAAATATCAATTGAAAAGCCGCGTCAACATCAAACAGGTAAGACAATACACACACACACACACACACACACACACGCCATCCACAAACTCATCTCGCTCCACCACCCGACGCAAAGTTTTAGAATCTTGGCGTGAGGGCGACTGGCTGGCTACTTCCAGTCAAACTTTGGGATTTTCACTAATTCCTGCTCCGAATGACGATTGATATGGATGCAACTTGAACCGCGAGATGTCTGTGACGTCCTGGTTCTAACGACACCTCAACCTTGGGTCCGTGGGTCCAGCTGTTGTCGTGTTCCAGACACTTTTAACCCCGAAAAACCCCAAGGAGCATAACAATGATAAAAATCTGAACATCCCCGCGAACTGGACCCCTAATAATTACAGTACCTGCAGGCAGCAATACAAGGTCCAGTTAAGTCATGTTAGGGCAACGTACCTAACATGACTAAACTGTAGCTTGTGCATTACACGTTTCCGTCAAACAAATCTCTTTATCAGCACCAATTCCAAATTTCCCAATTCTTCAATTTGCGATTTTCCAATTTAACATATTTGAATCAAACATGTTTTTTCTTTGCAAAATAGAGCAGCGTGGTCATTTTGAAGGAATGATGTCATGTATTGCAAGGTTGGCCAAAACACCTGGACAAACCAACAAAACAAAATATCCCAGTATTTATAAAGATCACAGGATATATTTTTGTCAACAAGACAACAACAAGGCAATCTGCAGAAAAAACAGAAAAACTATTTACAACCCAAATTAAGTTGTTGAATTTAACAATATTCATAAAGATCGCCTGATATGTAATCGTTTTTGGTACAAAAACAAGGCCATCTTCAGGAAGATCATTTTTTAATAAGACTGTTACATTTGTTCTCTTTACATGACAGAAAAAGGGCCAACTTCAGAATTGATTCACCATTTTTTCAGGCTCATGTGTTCCACCAGTCGCCGTGCACTTCTCACCGTGCTTACGTCACTGAACGTTGCTCTTGTGTCATTTCGTTTAAATATCCCTCGAGAACGTCGTTTCAACAATTAAGATCGTTCCTGGATCATGCATTGCGGACACAAAAGCGTTGGTTCCTCCAAAGGTTCGTAGAACTCTCTGCGGTGCGAAAACGCCTTCCGTGACCAATTATAGTTTTCGGGGGTTTTGTGAAATGTAGTGTGAATTACAGTTTTCTGAGCTTCCATTAAATGCAGCGTCGGCTCGGGTTGCCTGTGAACGCTACGCAGTGCACAGGGCGCAGGTTGCTGGATGCCTTGGACTCATGTACTGTATATACACAGTATATAACTTCAGATGATGATGTCACAAAGCGCCCCAACTCCTCCAACTCATCAAATCGCGCCAACGTTCTTCTACTTCCGGTAAATTTACAGTTTTTCCACTAATCCCTGCTCCAAGTGTAGATCGACATCGATCAAACTCCGACACCAAGACGTCTGAAACGTCCCGGTTCTAACGAGGCCTCACCCAATGTCTGCGTGTACGGGGGTTGCCATGTTTGGTATACTTTTAAACAGGAAAACGCCACGGACATTAACAATAATATAAATCAGAGCAATAACGGTAGGGGTGGAACATTGTAAATAATAATAATAATAATAATAGTGATCAGAAATAAAATTTGAAATTGGACCATATTTCTGCAAAGAAAATGTTTTCCACAAAAAAGTAGTATTGCAGCTGACGTTTCAGGCCATGCACAGTGGCAACTTAAGACATGAGATAAGAGCAGGAAACCTGTTCATTATGACTGCGTTACGGACTGTACTGTATGTGAGAAAGAGAGAGAGAGAGAGAGAGAGAGGTTCCTTTATTTGCACTAAGTCATGTCACAGCAGCAGCAACTTGATCGCAAAGGAACCAAAAAAACATGACAAAAAAACAAATCGGTTGAGAGAGCGAGACTTTGACAATACCACCCCTTATGTAATCATTAACTGTCATGATCTGAACACCGTTCTGTCTCCGGAACCTTCGAAGGAGTCCACCGCCTGCCTTCGTTTCTGCCGCATGCAGCCGCCGGGGTCGAGCACGGGCTGGAAAAGTACCGGGCGGGCGGAGGGGGATATGGGCGGAGATGGTGGATACGGGCTGGAAGGATTTAGAGGAACTGGTTTGCGTTTTGGTCTAAAGTCGTCAGTCTCAAGTCTCAAGTTTCACAACATACTCAGCTACGGCCGGATCACATGACACGTAACCGCAGCACGCCCTATGCCGTAAATCTGCAGGACAGCAGTTCTCAATGCCAGGTCCGGTGACCCCTCAGGGTTCCTTCTAGGGGTTCCCGGGGGGTCCCCGATTTAAAATTATTTTAAGTTAAATTTCACCATTAGCGCCATTACAGAATGTACAATAATAACTGTTTTGATCCCGGTGTCACTGTTATCTACCAAACTACAGTAGAGACAGGTGTGGACGTTTGGACTAAGTCATATGGAACAAGATCGGCATTTTCAGATTGGGATCCCAGAGACAAGATCTAATCAAATGAGGTGTGTGGCGTAATGCGATTAAAATTGAGGGTCCTCCATAAGAAAAAGGTTGAGAATCCCTCGAAAATATCTTTCCCATCATCTTCGCCAATCGTGAAACAAGTGATATTGGGATTTGTCGTTGAAAGATCATTTTTGTTGCCAGCCAAGGGGGTGATAATATTTTGCCGTTATGGCGTTTTTTGTTTTTTTTTAAACAGAAATTTACAATCCTATTGCTCCATGGAACCTTTTTTTCCTCCCCGTGCACACAGTGCAGCCCAACGTTCCGGAGAATGTGACGGTGCTCGTTGAAAAGTGGGAGGAGAAGCCCTACCTGCTGGTGAAGTGGGAGCCGCCCGCCGACACGGACCCCCACTCCGGCTGGGTGACCCTCACCTACCAGCTCCGGATCAAACGGCAAAGTGACAAACAGTGGGAGGTATGATCTGAGCTGGTGCGCCTTCACACGATCACAGAGCTACCAGAACCCAACCCGAGTTGGGCCGTGGATCAAAAGTTCCAGATAAAAAGCTCTGTGAATAGACTATAAATCTAATGGGTTGTACCATTAAGAGTACATCATTTGTCTTTCATAATTAATTTCTTGTTCAAATATTTTTAGAATGGTAGACAGACTATTTTGAAGTACTATATGACCATTAAATCTACATTTCCAGCATAAAGAAACTGGTATTGAAGTTGATGTATTGGTGCCAGTATAAACTTAAACTTACCAAGGTCTGAACTGGAGTTATGCAAGTCGTGGAAATAATTTTTTTATTGCTTTGTCTTAAGTATATTTGAAATAAAAAAAACATGACCGTGTTAGTGGGGAGTGGTTTTTGGCGCCATCTCCATGCCTCAACATCGGGCCCTACTGTAACGAGCGATGGACCGGGAGGCAGGTGGGCAACAACAAGCGGCCTTTAATGGGTGCGGGTCTTTATCGACACAAATCAGCAGTCTTCTCAGGACCACTGAGTCAAAGTAAAAGAAGTTTCCAAAACACAAAGTAAAAGATCATTCCAGCACCTCACCCGGGACGGGAGTGGGATCCGGCCTCGGCGTCAGGAGAGCGAGGTGAAATCACCGCATCTTATCAATACGGATCCTCACCACCTCGATCTCCTGCAGCCGCGCCCCCTTCCGGTCGCCAGTGCTGGCTCTCCCCGCCTGCAGGTGGCGACAAAAAAACACTCCCCACTACCACAGAAACACTGTCGTGGACGATTCGGGGTAAAAAAAAAAAAAGAAAAAGCTCAAGTTCAAGAGATTATTTGTCACATACATATACATACGGTCATACATATATGCAGTGATATGTCATGACACCCGCTGATTACGCACAATAAGCTCTATAAGCTCTAAAAATACAAAAAAATACCAAAATGTGCGTAATCGACACAAGGTGCTCGCGCAGGCAGCCGCAAGGGGAGGCGCCACAATCGCGATTCTGGGTTCTATCATTATATCATGGAATTAATTGACTGTGTTGTATTAAATATACATTTAAATCCTCCTTAATGAAACTAACCCGAACTTACGTACCTCCAGCACTTACCTCACAGAGTAGAAGTCCTGGCTATTAAAATTGCCAACCTTTGCAAACAACATATATACACACATCATATCATAGCTTAAATTATATTGTTTATCATATCCTATCATATAACCTGTATATCATTTAACAGTGACTGTGCATTGCATTTTGCACCGATAGGCCTACAGGGGCATAGCACATCGCCTACATGCATTCTGCAACTGTACTTGTGTAACACTGTCGTGGATGATTCGGGGTAAAAAAAAAAAAAAAAAAAAAAAGCATCTCTCCTGTGTGCATATGTAAACCCAAGCGAGGTGGAGTGAGGGCAGGGAAGCTCGAAAGACAAATCACAAGAGAGCTGGATGTGTTGCTTTCCTGTAGGAGTACACATCAGGGAAACAGACCCATTTCAGCATCCACAGCCTCCACCCGGGGGCGGTGTACCTGGTGCAGGTCGCCTGCAAACTGGACCACGGCCACTGGAGCGAGTGGAGCAACGCCACCTACAGCAAGGTCCCAAACTGTAAGTCAGCGGGGGGTCTCCGCGATGGCTGTACACAATTATTAAAAGTCTCCACAGTTTATTTTTGTTTTTTTCTTCGGCGCAGACACTCTGCAGGAACGACCGTTTTGGAAGTTGGCTTCCACCCTCTCCGTCCTGGCGCTCATGGCGGTGATGTGCGTCTTACTCTTAAAGAGGAAAAAGTATGTCTCCACTCGAGAACAGTTTTCATCCTACCAACGCTCCTACGTGGAGATTAGATAACAGCCGTCTTTGTTTTAGTGTGAAGCGCTGGCTGCTGCCCCCGATTCCTGGACCGAGGATAAGAGGATTTGACGCCCGGCTTCTCAAGGTAACGACCCCCACGTCCTTGTCACAACAAAAAAACAACCGCATTCCTTTGTCCCAATAACAACGGTGAGGTCATTCTGTACTTCTCCCAGAGTGGGCACCCGGAGCACGTCCTCAGCTCTCTGTTCCACCACGGATTTCCCCCTACGGCGGCCCACAGGGATCAGATGGACAGGTACCTGGTGGTGTCCGACTGCGACGGCGGCCCGGCGCCAGAAAGCCAGAAGAGAAAGAAAAGCTTGATCCTGGCCAACGTCTTCCACCCGCACCCCGAGGTCCACGGCAAAGGGCCGACCGTCTGCCAGGACGAGAGCGAGGAGGCTGAGCGGCACGGAGGAATCTCCGGCGGAAACCGTACGGGCGAAAGCGCGGCGAAACGTGAGCAGACGGCGGAGGGCCAGGTCGGTGTCCCTATGGGCGGTGGCTACGTGGAAGTCGGAAGGGTGGAGGAGGACGGGCAGGAGGACTACAGCAGGGTCGGCGGGGTGGACGGCGACAACGGGATTCTCCTGCAAAAGGAAAAGGTCTCCCTCGAGCCGTCCCGCAAGGGGACCCAACACCGCCCGCACTGCACCAACCGGCGGCCGAGCAAGCATCACGTGACTGTCGACGGCAAAGAGGGAGTGTGTGTGGGACTCTTAGATATGGGATATGTGGACGCTATCCCACCTTCGCCTACAATCTGATTCACCTCGTGTTTGGAAATCGCCATTTGACTTTTCCAAGCCAAGACAAATGGAAGCGCGGCGCTGCTCTACTTTCGGAGACCACAGCATGTACGGGCGATTCCCATGACCGTCGCCTCCGGGTATTCACTACTTCAAATGCGAATACCAAACGTCTCTAAAAGTCACGGTCTCCAAAACCTCAGGTGCTTCAGCGAGTTTTAAGGACTTGATTTTATTATATATTTTTTTTATTAGTTTGTTGGTTCGCAGTTCTTGTTTCTGGAGAGAATTGGGGAACGCTACAAAATGTACTTGAATGCAACTCATATTGGCCAAAGAATGTAGTCACTGACAGTTTGTACGAGTCAGTTGACAAAGACCTCATGGTGAGTTTTGCACCGTTCTGCAGAGCGGATCGTTGAAATACCCGTTCCCCAGGAATTGTTGTTTTGTGAGTAAAGGATTGTGGTCATTTTACAGAGCTGATCTCAGGGAACATGAATGTGCAACATGCCTTCTCTTACACGATACAAGTCTTACTTCAGAAGCATTTTCTGCTTGAAATGCTCTTTTAAGGTCCACACTCAATGTCTCCAATTAAGGATTTCAGGAAGTGGTTTTCCCTTTGGGATGAGGGGATCCTAAAATCCAAAATGATACTAAAAACATTTATATTTGGGAATGCGTTCAAGGGCTTCATTATTTTAATTTGGTGATGGCGTTCATGGAATTTGAATAAATTGGCTATTCCGGGTTAAATGGTAACCTTCACGGTTAAAACCACTATATTGAAATGGAGCTTCAGTATATATTTGTATTCCTGAAGAACGCTGCAAATTGTACTGTGCTGGGAGCCACAATAAATAAACTATTCAAATTAATTCCAAACACACCATAAGCTTGTTTATCACATTTTACTGATTTGATGAATTAACAAATATAAATCCTGAAGAGGAATGAATCAACATTTTGTCAAAGGGTTGGTCACATGATTGGAATTTAATACCATGATTTAAAAACAACACGATGCCCATAATGAATTGCTGTGAAAATAAAAATGTAAATCAAACAAAACTGGAACTGGAATCCAAATATTAAACCACAAATCAAAACAACGCTCGGCTCCGTCGTACACTACGATCAGCGTGTCTGTAGTCGCCAGGCAAGACAAAACGCAATATGTCGATTTCAGTGCTCACACGAGTGCATGTCGATTAGCCTCAGTGTTGGCCTCGTCTAAAAACACAAAATTTAATTTGACAGGTGATCGATTTAAGAAAATAAAATTAAAAAAAAGAACGTGAAAGGGGGACAGACAGGTGAAAACGTGGTATCTGTGCGGAGGTTCCTTTACCGCCCGTGTTGCCGTTCCTCGTCCGGAGTCCGCACAAAAATCAATCTCTTAAAAGTTCAAAAGGCCACCGTTATCGCTCAGTCTCTTGAATAATCACATATAGTATATTATCTGTAAATGCCATAAATTATTTTGATGAATTTTAGGCACATTCGGTGCATCAACGTCCACAATTCATCTACATGAGGGTTGGATCGCGTTGAAGGATGAATTAAGCGTTTTTTTATTTTTTTTTTATTTTTATTGTTTTGGTCCCAGCAGCAGCAGTGTTTCTCCACCTCCACTGATCCTCATGACCCTCGATTCAATGAACAGTTTTTTTTGCCGTTTATTTTGCTTCAGAACTGACACAGAAAGGAGAAAAAAAACAAAAAAACAAAAAAAAAAAAAACAAAAAAAAAAAAAATAAAAAGGTATTCATCACATGATTAGTCATTACCCAGTGAGAAATTTTCCTCATTTTTCACATTTGTTTTTCCACATTCCTCCGATTTCACAACACGGGTTGGGTCGCCGAGATCCTCCCGAGGCTCCTCCGCCCGCATCCTAGTTTGGCGGCGCGGCTCTTCGCCCGTAGTAAGTGTGTGGAGACGGCTCTTTTTCGTGACGGCGAGCTTTGTTTTTCGTCTGCCGTACGCGACAAACAGAGACGGAAGCGGGACCACCGGTGAACATCTCTCTCCCTCTGGGTGTGCTCACCGTCCAGCAAATTCATTCATCCACACGGTGAAGTTTAGCTGCGGCCGCGCCCTCCTTCTCAAATCAGCCGCTGCAGAGTTCTTGCCGGCGGCGTCCAGCGGGCGGGGGAGGGGCTCCGTCACTGTCAACTCTGCTTGTCTCCGCCGCTCTGTTCCGTACGCTCCGAGTCCAGGCGCAGGGAGCCCAGATGCTCCTCCAGGTTGAAGAACTTGTGGTTGCAGTCCTTCTCCAGCATCTTCTTCCAGAGTTTAACTAGAAGGACACAACATGTTGTTTTTCCCCTCCGTGGTGCCTGTGCCGTTTGCTTACGTTGGTGAAAGACACCGCAGCGTCGCCTTACTGTATTCCGGCTCGTCCGGCGGCGCGGCGTCAGGGCCGGGGGGCTGCTTTGAGGGGGTCCCCTCCTCCCCCTCCCGCTCCTCCGACTCCTCGGCGGCGACCTCCGTCTGCTCCCCCAGCTCCAGGTTCTCCATCATCACCTCGTAGGCCCTCCTGGCCTCTGACGACAGCTCGATCATCTTGTGGTAGAAGTCCTGCAAATGTGTGGTAACGTGGGTTCAACTTTTTAATAACAAGTAACCTTCATTTAAGATGAGAGAGATTCAAGATTTCTATTGTTAGATTTATTCGAAACTCCCACACCTCTCTACACTCTTGGTAGGCAGAAAATAGTGAAACTATGATCAAGTGTCCATTGCACGCTCTCCAGTGGCGCCAAGGACCCCTGGGGGGGGCCTCCGTCAAACTGAGCTTCACACGTTTTAAGAAACGAGGGGGTGCATGGCTGACCTGCGCGCCGTCGTAATTGAAGATGCCCACCAGGCTGACCGGCACCGCCTTGCTGACGCAGCGCCCCAAGGCCTTCCGAGAGAGGGCGAAGACGAAGGGCACGCCCTGCTCCCGACACGTGTCGATGATGGTGTGGAGGGCCTCGTCCAGTCCGCCTGGGAGGAGGGTAACTGGTGTGAGTAACAACAGTGACTGGTACAGGGGTCGGTTTTGGTTCAAAGTGGCTGAGGGTGAAGGTGAACACGCTTTTTGGGGGGTGGGCGGTCGGCACCTTTGGACTGGATGCGCTCGCAGTTGGGCGAGATGACCACGCACTTGACCTTCCTGAGCCGGAGGTGCTTGAGGACCTCGCGGAGGCCCATCACCAGCCGCCTCTTCATGCGGGCCCTCATGGGGTCCTTCTGGTACAGCCGGTCCTGGAAGCGGACCAGCTCCCTCAGCAGGGTGCTCACGCACTCGTCCACGTCTTTACTCAGGACTTGGCTGCAGTAGCTGGCGGGTTCAAAGAAAGAAATCCAAATCAAAAGCAGAGACACTTGGGACAATACGATTTCATTCTAGTGTGTTTCTGAATCCAGTTTAAAAGTGTAACATCCATACTTTGTTCAGAAGTTATGCGACCATTTTCCATTTAACTTTAATACCACCATAGACACAAATGAATTGAAATATTTAATTTCTATGTTCGACTGAATTTGTTCCATTAATTATTTTTGTAATGCAAATCAAACGATATACAGAGAAGCTGGTAGCAGTTATTATTATGGATGAAATGTCAATATATTGATATAGAATAAGTATCATGAGCCATTTCATTAATATTGGATTAAATCAATATAGAATGGTATTGTGATCCTTTGTGTAGAAATCAAAATCAAACAGAACGATTCTGCCGACACCCAGCCCCAGTATAACATCCCCTGTGGGAACTGGGCCAGCAGACCCTCCTACTACTATCACATGTGCAGCTTTGTCTTACTCCCTGAACTTCCGGCTGTGGATTTTGGGTCGGTTGGGGGCCGGTTGGAGCACCGCCGGCGGTGGCTGCAGCTCTACAGACTCCGACTCCTCCTCCTCCTCCTCCTCCTCCTCCTCCTCCAACCCCTCCTCTCTTTCTCCATCTCCTTCTGGCTCCGTCAGGCTCGTCTCATTCGTCTCATCTTCCTCCGAATGCTCCTCTGTTCTCGGTGCGGGGGGGCTGGCGCTACCTTTAGGCAGACGGCGGAAGACACTCAATCAGAAGATACGACCTGAATGCCGGTTGTCCTCGTTCCCCGGCTGGGAGCCGAGACGCGGCGTGAGAAGAAAACGGCTCCGACCTGTGAGGCTGATCTCACTTTGCTCCTCGGCGGCAGGTTTGGCCTCCTGTCCTGGGATCAGCCCTCGCTCCTCCAGCAGACGGTTCTGTTTCCTCTCCTCCCTCTCTTTCAGAATCACCTGCAGGTTTAGGAAAAGCAGAAAGAGAAAAACAAAAACCAGTGATATAAAGACTCAACCTGGAGAGGGCGACTGGGTATATCACCCACTCCAATCTCCATCTCTTTCCTGGTTAAAACAAGCTTAGGTATCAAAAATAGTAGCATGATGGGATAACTTTTACAAACAATCTGTAAATCCATTTAACAGTTAAATTGGAAAAAAATGGAACAACCTACGTTACATGGTCAATTTACAATAAAATACACATTTAAGTTCATCAGACTTACAAAACACTTCTTTTCATTTATTTATTTATTTAGGCTTATTTTTATTTACTTTGCCAAGGTGCATCATGTGCAAAGTACTTTGAACACTTTTACCATATCACAATATGTTGAACCGATATCGACAGTTTGGGAATGACTCACGATACGTTCATATGATATTTACACGCAGTCCACAAAGTTATTCTGATCCAGATAATTAAATATCATATTATTGACACACAGTCCACACTATATCGCAATCATGACACAACATCTCCATCACTGCTTGCGGATCCATCCCGGCGCCTCCCGTCACACTGAAGGCAGAGCGGACTCACCCTCTTCAGTGGCGTGGGCTTCTTGGCTTTGGGCACCTCTCTCTGCTTCCCCTTCTTCACCATGGGGCTGGTGGAGTCCAGAGGGTTGTGGGCAACCTTGTCCTGTTGCCAGGGCAGCTTCTTCTGCACGGACGGCTGCTTAAGGTTCACCGGCAACGCTCCGCCAACTGCAAGGAGGCAAGATACAGGAACTCATTATGGGACGATGTTTAAAGATGCAATAGTCATGTTGTGCCACTGGAGGGAACTCTACTTGTAAAAAAAAAAACAACAAAAAAAAAAAAACAGATCAAAACAAACTTTTTTTTTTTTTTTTTTTACTAAATTATCAAGGCCCGCTCGAAAAATTGCCAACAGCCGATGACGTAACGATAGTGACCGCTCAATTAGAAAGTTTCTTCTGGGGCAGGAGAAGAAGAGACCTCCTCCCCTCTTACCGGAGAGGATGACTGGCTTGGCGTCCTGCTTGGCTTTCTGCGACTGCTGCTTCTTCTCCAGGACCTCCAGCATGGTGCCGATGTCCAGCTGGACAGGAGCTTTGCTCTTCTTCCCGGAGACCTTCTCGGCTTTCTGGAGAGCGGAGACGGGGCGACATTCACGTGGCGATGTCGAGGCGTCGCCATAGCGTGATTGGTCATTCACAAATGTTGTCAAAACTAATGGCGTCAGAAGAGATCACCTGAGACTTCACACAATGAAATCTGGAATATTTGGGGTTTAGTTTGTGAAACACCGTTACAGTCTGATACCATGCTTTACATTTCGGCGAAATTCCATCAGATAAGCCTCAATAGGACCCATATACAAATGAAACGTGTTGTTCTCATATGAGGACATGTTGGTATTAGAGGAGAAGAACACGCACCTGTCCTTTCTTTGTTATCTGAGTGGACGGAGGTTTTCCCGCCGGCACTTCAGCATCTGACTGGGACACGACGCCTTCTCTTTGGATTCCCTGAGTATGGTGCAACACAGGCATCAGCACTGATTTGTTCTGCAGTTACGTGGCGTCATTTAAAAAAATAAATAAAAAAGGCTTTCGCAACATTGAAGTGACAACCGGCCCATATTGGCGCTGCCAACAAATCTCCGTTTTGTGTCGTAGTTTTCCTACGTGCGACACGGACGAGAGGCGAGGGCGGATCCGTACCTCCTTGCATAGTTTTGCTGTGTTGCTGCTGGACGTCAACTTGGCGGCTCCAAAGAAAGCACGACCCAAATCTGGAAACTCCCCTTTATCCTGAAACAACAGTCGAATCAAATGAAAGATGATAACATTTCTTTAACTATTCCGAATCCAAATGATAAAACCTTTATCTCACCGGAGGTGTGTTGAACCCCTCATCAACAACAGTTTACAGTCTCAGGCTATGAAATGTCGATCTACAACACGGATGTCATTCAATATACCGACATTGTATTCACCTCAAATTTTGGAGGCTCTGGGGGAACCTCCGGTTCCGCCGTCTCCTCCCCGGGACCGTTGGGCTTTTTCCTCTTCTTCTTTCGTTTTTTCTTGTCGGAAGGTCCTTCCTCCTGCTACGCAGAGACGGAACATTCTGAATACGGAACATTACTCAGCAGAACTGAATGTAACAGGACGGTGCCGAGTCCAATCTACCGGACGTGGAACAAAACACCAGGAACGAAAAACCCACATTAGGTAATGTAACAACCTGCGTGCTGGTGACGGTGTTCTGTTTTGGGGCGGGCTTCTTTGGAGGCTGAGATGCGATGTTGGCCCAGGAAGCGGCGACAGAAGCAGGTGCCTCTGTCTGTGTTGGCGCCACAACTGCTTGACCTGTTAACACCATATTCATTAAACTATCTGAATAATCACAACTTTGATTTCCATGTATTTATCCATATTATATTATATTTTATTATATTATACTATATATCTGTATATTATTATTGAAGAGAGAGCAAGGTTTTTAGGCCATATAATACAATATGATTTTGTTACAATTCATATTTGAACTATTTGAACATTATTTGGATTTTTTTTAACCAATATTTGAATTTTGAGAAAAAAGTCAAAGATAAAAATATTAAAGATATTACTGAAATTGAGTAAATTTATCAGTGATGGTAGGAAATATTGGTTCCTCGATTTCGTCCTGTTTTACAGCAATCTTCAACTTCAGTGTCAAAGCTGTTAAGGCCTTTGAATAAAGACTATTGATTTGTATTATAAATAGTCTTATGTCTCCTGTATTAAGGATACGGGGATAAAAAGTACTTTCATCCTACCTGATAAATTGGGAGAAGACTCGGGTTCTAGACCATCGGGATGCTGCTGAGGCTGAGGCTTTACCAGGGCTGGTTTTTCTACAGGTGATGTCTGCAAAATTTAAGTTAAGTTATGTTAAACAAGTTGATGAGGGAAACTCCTCACAGCGCACGAACACACAGGCATCCTGACCGCCCCACCTTGTTGGCAGACGCCGGCTCCTGGGACGGGGGCCCCCAGCACACTCTGGTCTGCACGGGGGCGGCTGGTGATTTCATCGCCAATTCTGGGAAGTCTGCCATTTTGACTTGGAAGGCGGCCTGGTCGGCCGGAGGTGCTCGGGGTCTCCCTGCTGAGTTAGGGGCCGATCTGGGGCCTTTCAAAAATGAATGAGATGAGAGACAAACGCA
Organism: Zeus faber; assembly: GCF_960531495.2. NCBI lineage: Eukaryota > Metazoa > Chordata > Actinopteri > Zeiformes > Zeidae > Zeus > Zeus faber. The sequence goes on from NC_137203.1 coordinate 6,524,708, forward strand.
GACCGTACCACAGTTTAGACACCACCGGCTTTGTGACCACTGATTCATGGTTATAATGTTGGAAGAAGGTGTCTGTTTAAATAATTTCTCATTCTGTTTTTCATTCAGTTGACTGATGCTGTTCATAGCTGATGTGTCAACAATAAATCATTTGTTTACCTCTTTTGAGGCCATCCGGTGATTTCTTTCCTATGATCCTCTCCTTAGAACCAGGGTCAGTAATGCGCTTTGACGTCTGTGGAAGTTAAAGTGGCAATATGTAAGACAATCTTATTTTAAAACTGCCACATGCAATACTTTATTAAGCTGAAAGGTGTGGTCTGAACTCTCTCCAGCGGTGGAGAGAGTACAGAAAGAAATCTGCTCAAGTAGAAGTACTCACACATTCATGAAATTGTACTAAGTACTCTAAACACAACAAAGAAAAATACTTCTTTGCGAGTAAAAGAACAAAGTATTCTCCTCCATAAACTGCTGAGAGTATTTGTTATTTTTTCATCGTTGGTGTCATCAATAGAAGCGGGAGACAACAAAGCACAATATATATATGATGAGGGTCTCTTTCCCCATCACTGTCTAACATACTTTCCTTATAAAAAAAAAAAAAAAGAAGAAAAACCCAAAATACCAACCTCTCTCTCTAACTCTATTTTTTGATACTATGACAAAATGTGCATAATATTGGAAGTCGCTTTGGACAAAAGCTTAATTATGTCATTATAAGCAATGAAGCCGGGACACCTTAAGAAACAGCCAGATGCAGGTGATGACACAGGACTTGTATAAAAATAAAAAAACAACCTTTGTCTGTGGATCCCATTTGGCCCGGCTTCTGTTTGGCTGACGGCTACCGTCGGTGGTCCCTCGGTTGCCACGGTTGCTGCCGAAGCCATTTTTGAACGGCTTGTCTCTTCCTCCTCCTGGGCCTGCATCTCCATCAGCAGTCGCCGGCCTCCGCCTCGGGCTCAGGAAGCCCTGGTTCCTAATAAAGGTTTTCACAAAAGGACCCTTCAATATTAAACTAGGGACACTCAGTTACCACAATTACAATAATTTGAGCTTAAAGTGTCGTGGTCCGAGCCGTAAAGGATTATTTCGTCCTACCTCCTCCAGTCAGGGGCGTAGGTGTTGGGCAGCATCGGAGACGAGGCTCCGCCCACAGCTTCCATCCCATCTCTCCGGTGGAGTTTAGGGACGAAGGGCTGGACGTCTGGACACAGATCACTTTCCTGAGGAGCAGAGCACAGAGGGGGCGTAAATAACCAACTGCAACCACTCACACTACTGGAATCAAGTGGTTTTTGTGTACTCGTAGTTTTATGAGTCAATTTTCAAGTCCGGGATTATACTCTCACTTAAGTATTCATTACACAATGTAAATCCACATCACAACTTTTACAACCATCAATGGCTCTTAGAGTAGAATGTGTGAGTTTATATCAAGTACATGTGGATTGAACGCTACTATTGATAACGTGTTAAACACCAACCACAAAACATAAAGAATACTATGTAGTTTATGAAGAGAATACTTTGTACTTTTACTAGCAAACAAGTTTTTTCTTTGTGGTTTTTAAAGTACTTTTTACAATTTCATTAATGTGTGAGTACTTGTACTTGAGTCGATTTTTTTTGCTGTACTCTCTCCACCACCGGATGCCCCCTGGCCTATTTAATTATACATTTCAATAATTATTAAAGAAAAAACACCTATTTAATGAATGTTCCCAAAACTGATGCGTTTAAGTTTTGTAATGACTTGAACTTTGAATGTTTACAACTGGCTGGACTCTGAGCAAACCACTTGGATTGCAGATTGTACTCAGCAAAGAAGCAGAAGAGAAACAGAACGGTGCATGCCAACAGAGAGAGAAAACATGAAATTAAATCAAAATCAAAATAAAATCTATATGTAGACAGGGAGTAGCACTAGGAGGTTCATGCAGGTGTATACAAATAGTATATGCAGGGTTCGTTCTGGCATCGCAAAATCAAATAAAAGGGATTTCAAGTACTTTTTTAAAAAATTTATTTACATTTTTTTCCACTTCCAAGGGCAGAAAAAATAAAAAAATAAATTTATTATATATATATATATATATATATATATATATATATATATATATATATATATATATATATATATATATATATATAAATAAATCAATTTTCAATGTGATCTTTATTCATTACAATATAACATAATCTTAGTTTGTCTATTATTCATATTATATTATTTATATTATCCATGTATTATTAATATAATTGTCATCTACTATGTGGTACTAAGTGTTTTTTTACAACCATGCTGGATTAAATACCATTTCCCCGGGGTAATCTGTGCCATTTGTAAAAGTTTCGTAAAAGTTTTATTACATTGCGATTTGAATACTACGGAGCCCCCCGCGGCCATGAATACGATGTATAAACCAGACCCACTGATGACTAAACCGTGCCCGTGCACAACCCAACTATTATATTTCAATAGATAAATTTCAATGAAACAAAAACCTCATTGAATATTGAGACCGGCGCCGAGAGCTGCCGCCCGTCCGTGAGGCAGCCGCTCATTCCGGGGGCCGCGATCGGCCGCTCTCCCTCGAGAGTTCCGGACGAACGTTCGTTATAACGCGACCCATAAACATAAGTGTGTTCCCTTCTATTTTGTAGCCCCACTTTGTACTATCTTTTTGGGGTCTTATTTAATTCGTGTTATATTATTATTCCGTTCACTAACCGCATCACGTTGTAGGAATCAGTTAGTTGCTAGGTAGGAATGAGCTTGGCCATGACGTTGGGCGTCCTAACTATTGTGCGTCATCTCTTGGTGCGGATGAACGTGCGTGTACGTGAACGAACCAACCTCTCGCATCTGGAATAGACTCGGCATCTGTTTGCCCCGTCACGGCCCAACAACACCCGGCACCGAGGACACGAACGAGACATGAAACGTCCCAAGTCACGACGACACAGCATAACGCGGACCCATCGCCGACGCCGTGAATGCGCGAAAATCGGGGCTGCAAATCCACGCTCACGGATTAGTAAAGCGTGGCTACGGTTTAGTAACCCGTGGGTACGGTTTAGTAACCCGTGGGTACGGTTTAGTAACCCGTGGGTACGGTTTAGTAACCCGTGGCTACGGTTTAGTAACCCGTGGGTACGGTTTAGTAACCCGTGGGTACGGTTTAGTAACCCGTGGGTACGGTTTAGTAATCCGTGGGCGCGGTTTATAACCCCTGGGTACGGTTTACTAACGCATGGGTACGATTTAGTAATCCGTGGGTACGGTTTAGTAACCCGTGGGTACGGTTTAGTAACCCGTGGACCGGTTTAGTAACGCGTGGGTACGGTGTAGTAATCCGTGGGTACGGTTTAGTAACGCGTGTGTATGGTTTAGTAACGGGTGGGTACGGTTGAGTACTACGTGGGTACGGTTCATAATCCGTGGGTACGGTTTAGTAACGCGTGAGGACGGTGTAGTAATCCGTGGGTATGGTTTAGTGACGCGTGGGGACGGTGTAGTAATCCGTGGGTATGGTTTAGTAACGCGTGCGTACGGTTGAGTACTCCAGGGGTACGGTTCATAATGCGTGGGTAGGGTTTAGTAACGCGTGGGTACGCTTTAGTAATGCGCGGGTACGGTTCCCGAGCTCACGGTTCCCAAGCCCCGTGAATAACACAACCAGGCGGAACCTCGTCGCGCCTTCTCAAACACAAGAACCGGTGCAGCAGCAGTCCTGCGCGGGCAACACGTCGCGCCGGTCGACGTAAAACTCACAACACCTCATTATCTGACAGCTAGCTGACAGCTAGCCGACGGTTAGCATGCTGTTACGGGGCGCTAAGCAGGTAAATATGTTGTTACGGTACCTTGTCCATACTCGACTTCTCTTTTACACCGTCGACTTCCCGTTATTTTCCCCTCCGTCGCTCGAGTTGTCGCGCATTGTCAGGTGTGCGGGGCCAGCGTCGCGTCTCCGCTCCGGTGCGGGAACGGCTCTCGCGGGTTGGCTCGGGTTAGCTTAGTTTAGCTTAGCTTAGCTTAGCTTCCTGGGAGGTTCGAGCGCTGCTACTACGAACAGCTGATGTTTACAGTCCGTCACAGTCACGGGCGGCGGGAAACGGGACAGCGCCCCTTGCGGCCTGGCAGCGTCATTGTTCACGCAGGTCATTTCTCAATGAACGGGGCAGACAAAGAAAAAGCAAATATTTTCCTTTATTGCAGTTTGATAAATATGTATTTACAGACACTCATTACCCCAACCAGATTGGAATAAAAAAATAGGTATTCATTCCCAGTGATAAAGAATGCATAGTGGATTTGTGTAAACATAATGTACCTTTATGAGAATAACGTTTTAACGTTTATAACCAATATTTTTGTTGCGTTACAGTGGTAATCCGCAAGATTGTTTACTTTAAAATAGTTTGGGCAAACCCAGATGTCAAACAAATATCAAAACGTTGCCGTTTTGAATGGAACTATGGCACTTGTGCTGTGTAATCCACCCAACGCAGATGATTTTATGGATTACCACTTTAAGAAATTAAAACTTTTTTAAAATACAAAATCTAAAATTTGAAAACCCAAGTGACAGTGATGACAAGTGAAAGACACACGGTGATATGAACGAATCCCAACTGCATTTCCACGGCGATAATGTCGATGAGGAGCAGACTACATAATAAAAAAGTACACAGGTTCATAAGGCGTATAAAAAAAAAACAAGGAGGGAAGGAACATCTGTCCCATTTTTGATCAACGTCAGCACAACATTTCAGCCCTTGCTTCCCCAAGCAGATGTAAACATTACAACTTTAAGAAAAAAAAAAAAAAAAACATTTAAAAAAGATAAAAACTAAAGTGTCTTCTTCCAACAATGCCGGGGTTTTGCAGCTTTCCACGTTTTTGTCCGTTCGCTCACGCCTCCTTTAGCCGGGCGGCGGAGCTGAGCAGCAACAAGGGAACGACGAAAACGCCGGAACTGAGGAGGAAACACGTCTCCGCTCCGGCGATCCAGTAAACTGCGAACGCACAACAACAACAACAACAACAACAACACCGTGAACATTGAGAAATAGAACTCCTTACTTTCTGACACAGAACAATTATAGCAGCAATAGCAACCAAAACACAACGACTTACAAAATAATTTTGCACGGACACACACACACACACACACACACACACACAGACACACAGACACACACACACACACACACACACACACACACACACCAGATGATGCCACGATGGGTCCCAGTGCTCTGGCGAGAGCTCCCAAACTTCGCAAAATTCCCATAACCGTGCCTTTCTGATTTGCTGAACCTGGAGGAGGAGGAGTTCCAAGATTCATAACAAATTCATAACCAGTTATGACAATGATATAAAAAAAATAAATACAAAAAAAATCCTTCCCACTTGACTAAATGTTCACAACATGAATTTATAAGGTGCTCACCGTGATCAGCAACAAGTGTCGACAGACAAGGAACTACAATTGCTGCAGCTGTAAGAAAGAAGAGAAAAAAATGAATTCAATACACAATCAATCCATCTGTGCATTTAAGGATCAATTTGATGTCGCTGGGAAGACGACCCTTTGCTTCACATGGTCCCCTTGGTGTTATGTGTCAGAAAGTCAAAAATAAAAGGATTGATTTTTCATGAGCAGAAAAGAATAAAAAAAAAAAAAAGAAAACCTCTATGTTTTTATTCTGCAAAACAAAAATATAGCGAACCTGACTTGTTCTGTGGTTTGGTAGTGTAATTACGGTATTATGAGTGAAAAGTGCCATAATCAAGAAAAGCTGCGGGCGTTTGCTTCGATAATTCATTTTTATCTATATTGTATCTCAGACTATGTAACATACTGTTATTTATCAACATTTAAAATAAATAAATGAAAAACAACACACACACACACACACACACAAACAAACACATACACACAAAATATATCATATAGAATATTTAATATCCTATCCAACAATCCAAGGTTTTATGTACCCAATCTATTACTTAAAAAGTAACTTACCAAAAGAGTATAACACCAAGCCTAGGTAAAGCATCTTCAAATTCCATGCAAGCCCAATGAGAATGAACGCTGGAATCAGTGCTATGATGGCCTAGACGAGAACAAAAAGAAACTCTAATCAACACTATCGATCAATACTGCATTCAATTATTTTATTGTATTTAAAATAGAAGGTACACGTACCGTCCGGACGGCCTTGATGTGCTGCCCGGGTTGGATCTTACGAGTGTATCCGCCTTGAATCGACGCCATGATGACGCCTATGAAGAAGAACATCTTCCCCTGCTGCATACTGTGAAGAAAACAAAAACAAATATCATATGTAAAAATCATTGATGTTCAAAAAGACAGTTATATCAGGAAGAGGGAAAACGATTAAAGCGCACATGGACCCACCTGATCCTTGCACGGACACTTAAATACACTTAAATAAAGCCTGAATACCTCCAAAAAATACACAGCTTATCCCTACATGCTACATTGCGTTTTCATCTTATATTTATATTTTATTTAAAATGTACTTAGTATATATTTTTCTTTTTCTATTCTGTGTTATTACTTATTTTTATTTTGTATTCATATTGATAAACCCATCATATATTGTACATGTGGTTACATTCTGTACTGTGTCATGATTGCTTAGTGAGCTGCTGTAACCCCTGATTCTTATCTTATTTCAGTAAGCAGGATGTTGTGAAATGTCGACAGGCATCCTTGACCGTCGACTGATGCAAAAACAAACAAAAGAAACAAAATCCCAAAACATCCACGTTTTTTCAGCGGTCTCATCCGAGAGCGACAGTAATTTGTCAGAAGCTTAAAGGTCAGTGTCGATTATCTGAGAAGGAGTCCGGAAGACGGGAGATGAACCTGCCACCTTGTAAACTGGAAGCGCTGGTGAGTGAGGAAGCTGAGCGTGAACTCCAGGCCAGAGAACAGGAAGAGGTAAGTGAAGTAGACCAGGCCCAAAACCTTCAGCTTCTTCATTCCTGCCGGCGGGAACAAAGATAATCTCACTTTTATTTGTCCCACCTGTGGAAAATGTTTTTCTTGTGTGTGCAAAGTAAAAGTACAAACAACAACAACAACAACAACACAGTACACACACACAGTGGTAGCAACAACACAGTACACACACAGTGGTAGGAAATAATAAAACAATACATTTATACGAAGTCCAAATATACTATACTACTATACACCACAATAAAACAAAAAAAAACAAAACATGGTGGAGCGGTGAAGGACGATCAATAAGCAATAAATACTGTGAAAAATTAGCAAGTTAATAGAAGTAAGGAGGAATTAATTATGACGTTATTACATCATTACCGTCATCGCACCTCCCACACTCCCAATCGATACTATGCATTGATTAGATCTGTTGCAGCAGTAATCGATCAAACCAAATTGTGTGTGTGTGTGTGTGTGTGTTATTTTACGTTTATATTCATTTTGATTATTCCACCTGAGGACATTTAGGATCTCTCTCATCTTCCCTGACAGGTAACTGCTAAAAGGTTTACACCATATTAATATATTTATACGGGTGAGGGAATAAGAAGAAAGCATCCTTATTGCGCCCCCTTCCATTAATACTTTGTAATCGCTTTAAATTTTCCAACAATAAAAAAAAGAAAGAAAAAAGGACAAAACAAATCTCTACAAGCGGTCTGTCGGCCCTTGTGAATCATACAGAATTTAAAGATTAACAAAGCATCTGATGTCGCCTATTGACGTGCTGTCGCAGAGGCCAAAGCTGATTGGCTTGACCAGGAAGTGGCTTTGAAGCTAAATGGAACGGGCATAATTGACCCAAAACAAAATCGAATTTCCCCAGAGAGAGCCCCCCGGCGCTCAATTTTGTGGCAGGGAACATATCCCAGAATGCAATTACGTGGCAGTAAAATGTTAAAAGCCAGGGGCAGCCACCACAGCCGATAGGTCGGCGGTGACCAACGGCAAACCGCTCGTGTTCCGGGGATAAAAGTGCGCTTTGCTCACGTTGCTTCGACGGGGGGTCTGAGGTCCTGGTCACGGCTGAGAAATGGAACAAGGCCACTGGGTTCAGGAGGTCGCTGGAGTCCTGCTGCGCCGAGAAATCCTGCAGGAAAAGCGGTCAAAGCCACAATTTTAACCACCGGGTTATTTCATCAATTGTAATTTCTCACTGCTATCCCAGCAGGATGTGCAGCTGAGGGAATAACGGTGTCTGTTTGTCTGTGGGGGTCTGAGTGTATTGTTTACTTTTAGGTTTCTTTTTCTGGTTTATTGCTTATTGTGAAGTATATTTTTAGTTAGTTAGTTAGTTTTAGGATAGTTGCATATAACCTATATGTATGTATAATAATAATAATAATAATAATAATAATAATAATAATAATAATAATAATAATAATAATAATAATAATTATTATTATTATTATTATTATTATGCCTAATTGTATATTATTTATATTATGTATTTTCTCGTATTACTTTCAAACATGAATATAACATCAGTTAAAACAGTTTGAAACCATCATCTGAGAATGGAAGTGTCGACATTATAACCCAGTGACATAAGAGTCAGGGGCCGATTTCCAAACAGGCGCCCAGCTCAACGGCAGGAGGGCAGGTTGTGTAAGTTCCCGTCTCTTGGTTCATCTTGGCGACCCCGTCACCGCAGAGCCCCTCACCTTACAGTCCTTGGCGAGCGTCTCCGGCAGCAGGAACCAGATGAAGAGCAGGTCGGCACCGCTGAAGGCCAGGGCGAGCAGAGCCGGGGTCCGGTGGAGCACGTCGCCTCCACTGGCATTGGCGGCGAAATAGGCCCCCATCAGGGGTCCCACGGTAAACCCCAGGGAGAAGGCAATGCCGATCATGGCCTGGAAAACGTTCGCAAATGTTGACGAATCAAAGAGAGTGTGACGCACATGCGGATAGACAGAAGGATTTATCCATCGCCGCGGAGGGAAAACGGGCCGGTCGCCAGCATGAAAGACAGAGTAAACACACACAGGGAGGATCAGTGTGACTCCAGGACATAAATACTGCTCAATAACAATCCACACAATAAAATATCCAATATAATACAATAACATATACACAAAATGCTTAGGAAATACTAAGGACTAAAATCCAAAGTGTATAAAAAGCAAACCGGTTAAGTTGTTTTACATACTAAAATATTCATGTCAGACTAAGAATTAATGTTGTATGTTTGGTATTGTAAGTGGTATGAAAGTATGAAATGTAATGTTATGTAAAGACAGAATTCAGGTACAAAGGTGATAAACAAGGGCCATCTGACATGCTCACCTTTGAAAAACAATTAAAAAAGTAAAGAAATAAGAATTGGTCTTAATATATTGCATTTTCTTTTCGTAATAAAATCTATTTACAGCTCAAGACATTCACCCTCATTTCACCAGAGGGGCCAGTAGAGGGCATACATCTGTACCTCAACCAAAATGCACTTTCTTCAAGGGAACCCGTCAGGTTTAGGGCTGTCGGCCTTTGGACTTGTTTACTGGTCAAAGTCGAATACGAGGAAAGACAAGATGTTTCAAAAAGAAAGTCAACCGCGTGTTATCTTGATTTTGTGGCGACTATCTTGTAATCCCTCGCCTGTCCTTGCTGGTTGGGCTTGCTGAACTGTTTTTTTATTTTTATTTTTTATTTATTTTTTAAACATACTAACATGTCTGTGCAGGGGTGCCAGCATCACTCACCATGCCACGGTTCCTGGCTTTCGGGCACGGCAGGTCAGCCACCATGGCGGTGCAGAGGCTGACATTGCCCTTGGAGACGCCCCCGATGACCCGGAACAGGAGGAACATGGTGAAGCTGCGGGAGGCGGCCCACACCGCGTAGGAGGAAATCAGCCCCAACTGGAAGAAGGAAAATTAATTGGAACAGTCTATGAAGTTCAGGAAACGGCATGACTTTACTGTAATGCAGCCTTTCAAGACAACATAAAACTCCCATATAACACAACATGAGGATAAACAAAATCTAACACGATATCTTGTCTCATATATGGCACATCTCTACTTAAAGCAGCACTATGTAACTTGGGTTTGGCGCTGCTACAGTTCCTGGTTGCAATTGCACTTTTACACCACTGTCGTAAAACTCGGTCCGGTGTCCGAAATTTTATTTTATTTTTTTACCGGACAAATTTAAACCTTATCGATGACTTTTTTCGATAACAGTCTATGTTACAAACGCAAACATAATGTCCACTGAGGTTACAGAGCCCGGACGACGGCGCTTCAGCGAGCACTCAGTCCGCGGCTGCCCCGGAGCTGGGGATAGAGGGGCCACGGGGACGGGCCCCCTGCTTCCGGTGCAGGTACCAGATGTGCTCGGCCTGGCAGATCGGCTCGCACGCAGGGTGGCGCAAAGAAAGTGGAGACCGACACGCGCCTTCGGGGAGGCGGAGCGGCTGCGTTTTGTATGAGCATCATTACCGGACATTTTGACAGGCAGGTTTATAATTCAGCGGGTTTTTTTTGGTATCAATTTTAACAGCCAAAAAAATAAACGGGTATTACCGGAGCCAAACATCATCAAGGAATTGACATAGTGCCGTAAAGCACACTTTTCCCACTGTTTTGTACCCGAACACGCCCGGTGGGTGGGGTGGAAAGAGGTTCTCCATATTACAGGTCAGTGTACCATCAAAGTTATCCTGAAGCTGTTGTTTTAAGGCAAGTTACCTAGTGTTGCTTTAACAGAAACGTATTATTCGTTATTTGCTTTCATCACCATCACGAGCACATAACACCGAGTGCATTTCGCTGTTGCCGTGGCGATGCAGAAAGTCATTCCATCGCGGCCGACCCTCACGCTCAACACTCACTGTGGTGAGAATGAGCAGTGGCCGTCTGCCGTGCCGGTCGGACGCCGCCCCGGTCAAAGGGGACGACAGGAACTGCAGCAGAGAGAAGAGCGATCCGATCAGACCTGAAGAGGAGATTGACGACAGTGCAGAAATCAAAATGGAGGGGTTGACACGGTTCCTCGTTCCAGGCAATTCTTACAGTTCCATCTGCGATTAAAGTTGCAATCCGTAAGATTATTTTGTATTGATGATCCCATATCCCATAGTTATGTAGCTGGCACTTCATAGGAAACAGCTATTCATTCTATTTACTGTGCACAGACCTACCAATATCTAGAGTACCACGGCAGAGTAACAGGAAGTCTCTGTGGAGTTTGAGTTACTGCAGCTAAATGACTCCATCAGTTATTCACACCGTAGCTGACTCTTAATGAGGATAATCACATCGTATGCGGGATACTGCGGCTAAATATATACAGTATACAACTATATAGACTATATACAGTATACAACTATATACACTATACACAGTATACACATTCAGATCATTAGGATATACCCTTTGAAATGCATCATTTCGTAAAGCTACTCAACATGTTAACCAACTAGAGATGCACCGATGGCAATTTTCTTGGCCGGCTCAGATTCCGACGTCTGACCTGTCGATTCAGATTTTCATTCATTTGTATGTTCATAATTAAACATTGACCATTAAATATCTTTGACGTTGTCGTCCCATGATTTTGATTTTACAACCGCGATTGGAGAAATCAAGTTTTCTTAGCATTCGGTCTCACTGGGTATATCCACTGTATGTCATTGACAAATATATCGTGTGATCTTATCAGGCTCACGTGACAGGACGGCTGCACAAGGACTAGACTGTAATCTGCAGTTACCACAACAGTGAGATTGCTGATTCTGACGCTCTGTGTTTATTATTGTTCATTATTCACTATGAAACAATAATAACACGAAATGGTCACTGAGTTGCAGTAAGATAGAAAATGGAACTGTCACCAAGTTGCAGTATAATTCAATTCAGTTCAGTTCCAGTTCAAGAGATTATTTGTCACATACAGATACATACGGTCAAATTCAACCTGTAACTCTCACTGAGTTTTAGTAGAACACAACATGGAAATGTCCAGTTCAAACTTCAAATTAAAGTCTCTTATACTTGTTAGTGCAAATATACCTTTCTATCATATTAATATGGTACTTGCCGGTTGGCAGGTCTGTGTATGTACCGATGAGACCCAGTTTCCCTGGTGCCCTCTTTGGGATGAGAAAGTGACCGGTTCATTGAAGAACGAGCAACAGCACCATTTAGTAAACGTGTCAGAATGACAAACTCCCCGCTTCTTTGACCCCGAGCTACGCCATCTATAACTCCAAAAGTCGAGCTGTTCTGACGTTTAACTGATATGACACAGATTACAGATGAGTCCACATCTATATCAGCGCCTGGCTGTTCCTTTATTCATCACCACAGCGCTGATATGGTATTTCGCGCTGGATGAACGTGGAACCTAATCTAGTGCAATCTGAAATATCGCACCGACCTCCGAACAGGACACTGTTGTACTTTCTGTCCATCGGAATTCCGACGGCTTCTCGGAACCAGTCGACAACGCTCTGCAGGGACTGGTACACGCCGTCCTGTCCGGCGAGGAGAAAACACACACACACACACACACACACACACACACACACACACACACACACACACACACACACACGGATGAGGGCAGAATCTAAACGCATCGGTGATTATTTGAATAATTGGTCAGAAGATTTATGGAACCATCAAGTGGGCCATGTCGACCCACTTGATTGTTGTTGATTGTTGTTGTTATATTCTGTGGCTGTGGGTCAAAGTGTGAGGCCAGGTGTGTCATGGTATCGCTGGATGGATCACTTTTGTAGCGAAAAACTAATAATAATAATAATAATAATACCTAAACTACATAATAATAACTACACAATAATAATATATATAATAATAATACCTAAATATGCTATGCTCTATTTATTTGCACTTGCATTAGGTCCAGGAATGTATATCAAAAAGCAAAGTAAAATGATGAATATACAACGAGTGTAAAATCTATATGTAATTTTTGCTTATTTGAGTAAAATATATTTGGCGGGTGTCCGGGCACTTAACAGTTGGTAACTTTATGTGTGGTTCCTGGCAAGAAAAAGTTCAAACAATGTCATCCCAAAAAGATGAATCTGTCCTAAATATAACCCTTGGCACGCAGCATGAACCTGAAGGCCCTTGAAAGCCCTTGAAGGCCCTTGAAAGCCCTTGAAGGCCCTTGAAGGCCCTTGAAGGCCCTTGACATGAGTTGGCATGAAGAATCCCAGGCAGCTGACCTAGTCACCACATTTACTTTAGTTTTGGTATTTCCCACACAAAGCCTCCTTGTAAGAGTCAGGCGCTTCAAATTCTGGACAAGCTTCCCAACTCGAAACAACTTTGAAAGCGACGACATCTGTTCAAATTTTAAGAATAAATTAAACATATTCACTGCAGAACTTAGTGAGGCTCGCAGCAACCGTAAACCACTGACATAAAGATATGGGAACTACTCATATGTCACTTGCAAGGATAGGTTACATATTATTATATATTATTACACATGTTTTCATATTGTTTATTATAGGATAATGTGTTTTGTTTTTAGATAGTTATTAAGTTACATTTTTTATAATTATTTTAAAATAGTTTTTACAGATTTATTAAGTTATATTTTTTATAATTATTTTAAAATTATACTTCTTTTAAAATTAAGCTATACAAAATGATACATCAATTATATAACATAAAATATTTTGTATTATACCATAGACCTTTTTCTCTTTGCAATAGTAAGGGACGCTTTCTTAAGATGAACCGTTTGAGATTGAGAACCGAAATTCAGGATTGCTGCACAAATACACATTCCAAAAGTAGAGTAACTTCTCATGGGGGGGGTTACGTCAGCTAAATAAAAACACTGCCATGTTGTTTGTACTCAGTAACCGAGCGCAAGTCGAAGTAATCCGACCCGCCTGGCTGTCTTCCCAACACCGTGGCCCGGAGGCCTGGTCAGAACGGAGTCCCACCTCCGTCCGCCCGTAGTGGTCCAGGATGGAGGGAAGCAGAGGGAGGATGAGGGTGAAGCCCAGCAGGTCCAGCAGGAGACTCACAAACACTATCTTGATGACCCCCGAGGAGAAGGCGCCCTGGGCCTCCTGAGACCCCTTTTCACCTGACATGGCTCCCGACTGATGCTGCCGGCCCGTCTAAAAAGAATAAAAACAAATGTGAATGAAGGCACATCGCAAGATTATGGCTGATTTTGGACTGGATCCACAAACTTATGGGGATTGAATGACATAACACGGATCACTGCGTTTCTTTTTTTTTTTTTACAGTATTAATAAGATAGATAGATGACAGACAGACAGACAGATAGATACATATAGATAAAGTGATAGATAGACAGACAGAGAGACAGACAGACAGATAGATAGATAGATAGACAGACAGACACATAGTGATAGATAGATAGATAGATAGATAGATAGATAGATAGATAGATAGATAGATAGACAGACAGACAGATACATAGATAGAGTGACAGACAGACAGATACGTAGATAGATAGATACATAGATAGATACAGACAGACAGATACATAGATAGAGTGACTGACTGACTGACTGACAGACAGACAGACAGACCACTGATAACATAACAAACATCACACTTTCAACCCTGCGCTCCAGCTTCCACGCCTCCACCATAAAGCACTAAGTTCTCACTCGGGGAAGCAGAGAAAATCAAGGAAGAAGGAAACGTTTCCAGTAAACGATGCACTTCTGAGCCAGTGTTTAACACGGCGACTCAAGGGCCTTGCTCCAGCGCAGTGAGAGCGTTTTCATTAAGATACGACGATTTACTCCAAACCTAAGAGAGATAAACGATGAAGCTACGACACAACAGAAACACATCCAGCATCGTAAAATGAATCGAACGAATGACACCACGTTGAACTTTAAGGCACGAAGCGCATCGCTGAGGGGGGGGGGGGCGCAGGAAACTTCTTAGGGGGGCGCCGGACCGCAGGTTGAGACACCACGTCGCTCAAAAAAGCAGAAGGTGAGAGCGGACGCGTTCGCCGTGTCGCGCTTACTCACTTGGCGCTCAGTCGGGGGAGGGATCCGGGATCCGTGTTGGGAACGCGGAGACGAACTACTTCGCGGGTCCCGCGCTCATCCCGCCGCCCCGACCAGGAAGCCGCGTCCGGGAAGTTATAATGAGGGTGACGTCACGATGACGTCGAAGGTGACGGAGGTAAGCGCCGTGGCGGCGGCGGCGGCGGCGTGTGTCGGCGGTTCTCAAACACTCAAGTGGTCCGTCTACCTCCGACTTCACTGGCATTGGTAGGGAAAACAAAACAAAGATAAATGATGTAGCGTATGCGCGTCGTGTGTGTGTTTAAACACATTTATTAGCACGTTTTTTGAGCGTCCTTGTACCCCCCGCAGGACCCCCCTTTGAAACGCCTCTGTATGGTAAACACCGCCGTACAGTGTGGCAGTGCTCACAGCTTCAAACTTAGGCTAAAGAACAAACACCCACTCACAAAACCACTCCAGTGAAAGTGGAAGTACCATATTAATATATCTACTCCTAAAAGTACTAACGTGTAAAAACACTGGTATAACAGACTATTGCGGCTGTCAGTCTGCGGGGTCCATACGTTGCGGATCACAATTCAATACCACTCTTCTCATTCACACATTCTACACGTTAAGGCTTTTGTAATAAAAGCCAAAAATCAAGACTCCAAGACAATGAGGCTGAAAGGGGATGAAATACTTCCAACAATGGACAAGGGAGGCGTTCCAGAGATCCCTGTCAAACCTCCCCTCCTCCGGACACTGTCGCATATTAACAGAGGAACCAAACATTGACAGAAATCCTGATGCCAGAAATGTATGAGCTAAAAAAATAAATAATAATAATTAAAAGATATATTATTTAATGTATTGGAGTAAAACCCTCTTTACTTGACAGACATACTTAGTTTTCACTGCTGCTGGAAAGTTGTGTTTTCCTCTCTCCTGTGAATCCTATTTATTTTCCAGTAAACCGACGAGACTTGATGTCAAAACATTCATGTCAGACACAAAAAAACAAAACAAAGACAAAATAAAAACCTGAATTCATGTAAAAAAGTAAAGCACAAATTATACAACCTCTTCCATTTAAGACAACGGGCAATTTATTCAACGGAAACATTTTCAAACAGTTTATTAGAAATAAAATCATATAGAAGTATATCCCATCCTGTGAATGAACGGGAGAATATTGTAAAAACATCGGGAGGACCTTGTCCATCCAACGATCATAAAACAACATAATACAAGATGCATTATTTTATTTGCTCCCTCCCTATTTTGAGTCGCGCTGGAGCCATCAGACACGACAGAGCCAGACGAGCTACAATCCGTGTCGCTTGATGTGGCGCTCCAGTTGAAGGCCGTCGGTGAAGCTTCGACCGCAGAGCGCGCACGCCAGCGCTCGGTCGTCCGTGGAAGTGGACGCTCCTGACACAGGACACAGGGACAGAAAAGACGCATTCAGTTGGATTGAATTCCACTTTTAAAGCCCTTTTGTCACAGCACTTTCTTTTGGAAGACTTTGTGCAGATGCTTCCTTTAAAAATGATATTGAATTGATCCGTAAGTAATTGGAGTAAAACTTTTTATATTTTGTGCTTATTTTTCCAGGTCCCATTTCCCCCCCCACAATAATTTTTATTTTTTATTTTCGCCAACCACATAGAATTTTTTAAATCTTTAAATAACTCTAAACGTTGAACATCTGATTTTTAATACAATGAAATGCCTCGGTTTTAGCCAAATAGATTTAATTGGACGCATTTAGGTTTATTTTATGTTTCCCAGGACAAAAATAATTTGAATGACTTATCAATGTAGCACCAACACTAGTAATGAATGCACTGCTCCTATGCACATGTTTTTAGGTTTTTATTTTTATTCTTCATGAAAGACGCAACATGTATCCGTTAGATTCCTTTTCAGATGCTGGAAGACATTTATATAATTTAAAGGGAGAATGAGGATGGAATTGGTATTAACCTTCTCCTTCCAATCTGTGTAAGACGGACAAACCCCCCCCCCCCCCCCCATATCCCTTAAAAATTTTGATCCTTACCCTCGGATGGAGGTGTCTTTCCAGCTTCTTCTCCACCTTCTGCTGCTCCGGCCCGCGCGTCCGAGCTTTCCCCCTCAAGGTTCCCTTTCTGGTTCCCCTGCTGGTGTTCTGCGCCGTCCTCCAGGGGGCGGTTCAAATCCACCTCCGTCCGCCACGCTTGGCTTTGCCCTTTTCCATTGAGAAACTCGTTCTCTAGCACGGGCATCTCCCTGTACCCGTCCCTGGGCTTGTCGTTGTTTTTCCGCACGTCCGCTCGCCCTTCCTCGCAGCTCGCAGGCAAGTCCCCCCCGCTCCCCTCCGACTCCTTGCACCAGTTGCTCTTCGCCAACTCGCTGTTCCGCCGTTTTGGGTCTCCCGGTGGCACCGTGTTGACTTTGTGCCGGTCCCTGCTATCTCCATCCAGCTCCAAAATCTCACGTAGAATGTCGTCCTCCATCCTGCCCTCGTGGTTTTGGGCGCTCAGCCCCGAGGCGTTCTCAAAATCCGTGCCCAGAGACGCCCGGTCGGATTCTGAGGAGGCCGGTTGTGCTTCGATCGTCTCGGAGCGACACGCAGGGACCTCCATGTCTTGCGGCCCCTGCTCGGACTCATCCCCCGGGTCGCCTCCTTCGCCGCCGAGCTTTCCCGTCTCTGCCTTTTCACCCGGATCATTTGGAGAAAAAAAGAGACGCTGGGAGTCTTCAACCAGCTCTTGGTGCTGAACACCCACGTCGGCGACCCGTGCGACGCCGTCGAGACTCTCTTCGCACGGCTCCTCTTTGATCCGCACCGGCATCTCGCACCGCTCCCCCTCCCCGGAGCTCTCCTCGCAGGTCGGCTCGGCCTCATTATCCAACTTTATTTCCCGCACGGCGCTCCCGAGGTCAGTTTCCATGTCCTCGTCCTCGTTGTTTCCTTCCCCCGTGTTGGAACTACCATCGTCGTCGTCGTCTTCGTCTTCCTTGGGCCTTCGACTGACCCCCGCCTCCATCTGATCGAGGTTGACCTGGCCCACCAGCTCATGGTTCCTCACGACCTTCACAAGAGAATAAAAGAAAAGAGAATTCAAGCTTGACAAGGCTTCGATAAACACCAACGGCTTCTCACCAATTCATTTTTTAAATCTTTAAGAGGCCAGAAACCCTCATTTCCAAATATTTTTTTAGCCTAGTCAACAGTCATCCAATTTGCCACTCACATTAACCAACAAGACAACTATTAAAATGAAAAATAAAAAAACATTTTATTTTCGTTAGGGATGTTATTAATTAACCATGTAATCGTTACGCTCACGCAGCCCCCTGCCAGGCGAGCTCCTTTTTTGTTTATAATAGAGAAAAGTAGTCACTCCGCTGTTTGGTATCATCGTGTGCACCACACTGAGCATGGACCAGAGAAAGCAAAGCAGAGAGTTGTCTGAGGAGATCAGAAAGAAAATGATAGACAAGCATGTTAAAGGTAAAGGCTATCATCTCCAAGCAGCTTGACCATCTCCAAGCCAGACTGGAATTTGCTAAAATGCATATTGACAAGCCACAATGCTTCTGGGAGAATGTCTTTGGACAGATGAGTCAAAACTGGAGCTTTATGTTCACAGACAAAAAATGAAGCTTTCAAAGAAAAGAACACCACACCTACTATGAAACATAGCGGAGGCTCGGTTATGTTATGGGTGTTGGTGCCTTGAATCTGTGCAGGGCACAATGAAATCTCAACACAATCAAAGCATTCTCACAGTCGCATTTTTGTCCATGCCATTTTCATTTGTTTTATTAGGTAAAATATTCTTTTGAATCAAAAATCAAAAAGCAAAGTCTGATTTCTATTAAATATGGAATGAACAATGTTGGAGGCCAATGACTTTTGAGTCTCAAGTTATTTCAGAGAAAATTGTAGGTTCTTCTTTTTTCGTCCAAGTTTACCAACATTGTCGAAGGGTACCAACAAATCTGTCCAGGCCATTGAATAAAATTCATCCCTTTAGTAATCATTGATCTTTTTTCATGGGTTCTTTGCTTTACTCTATGACATACCAAAGGCATGCAGGTATGCACGAGAAAATTACTTTTAATTTCATCACTTTTCAGGAGGAATGAAGCATTGTTTCAATGAACTGGAAGGGTACCAACAAATTTGTCCACATCTGTATATTACTTAGAGTAATGGGATCGTTTCCGTAACATAATTCTGTGCACCTTCGAGTAAAAATGTGATTACTCTATGTTAAACGAATACTGACGTCGAAGTCGAGTACTCATCTCCATCCCTTATGTCGTCAACAAGTCTGAATATTGCCATTATCGTTCATTCATTCTAAATACCACATTTTAATCTTGTCTGATAACGGTTAATGAGGGTCGGCTATTTGTCTGAATTTTTTTTTCTTCCAAATCAGCATCCCTAATTTTAATACCAATGAATTCTTGACCTCTCATAACCAATACTTGTATCTACTGTGTTTCCAACTGTCTCTCCTGTCCATGAGCTTGATCATTGCTGGTCTCCACTTCCGCTGTGTTAACAAAGCGTCCCTGTGGCCGCATGGTGCGTTCCAGGTCCTCACCTGATGCTTATCACACAGGTGCGCCTCAAGTTCGCTCAGCCCTCCACAGTCGAAGTAGCACAGGCGGCACTTGTAAGGCTTGATGCCGTCATGCTTCACGGTGTGGCGCCGCAGGTTCTCTGCGCTGGCGCTGCTGAAGGTGCACTTGTGGCAGCGGAAGACGAGGCCCTGCAGGTAGCGAGACAGCTTGGGCCGACGCACCTCGATGGGGACCACTCGCTCCTCTGGCGAAGAGAAAACAAATTTAAAAAAAAAACAAAAAACCTCAAAAGGAATCAGACAGAGCCGTAGCGTCGGTGACGCAGATTTTACAACACCACGGCCGCATGCGAAATTAACTGTCGTTGGGGCAAGAATTTGAGTTGATTTGAGTTGAATGAACTCGTCGAAACTGAACCGGTTTGAGGCTATGAAGAGCTTTGGTCGCAGGGATTGATTGGCGATCAACAGGTCTGGCGGGTGAGGCGCATTTTTTCCGAAACAGTCAGGAACTGGACTGACCTGCCCCATTTACGATCTTGAAATCTCAGCAGCGACCAAGGAAACAGCGGACTGGCTGGCATTGCGCTACAACATCTGCAAGCCCACACTGATATATCAAGGCCAATTAACACAAAGAGTGGATAAAAATATTATTCACTGCGCCTTTAATAATCAAATAATTAAAATAAGTCCTACAATCCAATAGTCCAGCGGAATCATTATTTCTGAGGGCCAGTTGTTCGGGATTAGTGGCGTCGCATAAAAACGCACTTCAGATAAAATTGGGATGTTGTGAATTTCATCCTCGCCCTCCCTGCGAGTGTGTGACTTTCAGCTGTTTGGCACAGGAGCCTTCTGGCATTGCCAAGGAATGTAATTCAGGATTTAAATTTGGACACGCATGCCAAAAGCCACGCGTTCCTGTTCGCATGTGAAGATACCGCGGTGCAGGACGATGTGGTCGATCATGTTGTTCTTGTTCTTGGTCATGTACAGGCACAGCGGGCAGCGCAGGTTCTTGGCGTGCGTCGGCTGCGACTGGAAGTTCGAGTGACCGGACTCTTCGTGCAGCATCATGGTTTTCCTGGTGGCGGCACGGGGGTGGACAAGACAAACCAATCAACACTTTGTTAACAAACAGACGAGGCGCGGGCGGATCGCGGTCAGCGCACATTTTGACTGTGTGTTAATGTGGCACTGGAGACACGAGCAGCGGTGAGTTGCACCGTCCCAACGATAGACGCATCGGCTAGTGTACAAATATCTTATGGATATGGATTAATTCAGATATTGATGAGATGGCTTACGCTGTGATTCAATATCTTCAATTGTTATTTCATACATATTGAGAATTACTACCAACTTAAGTACACCATCTGACGTGCATTACAATAACGTCATTTCAATTCATTTGGGACTGTGGCGGTTATTTCATTTGCTTGCATAGCTTCCAAACAAATATTGAATTTTAATTTTTAAATGGAAACTGAAACAACAAATGAGTCGTGTCGGTGTATAAATAATTTTTGCCTAGCCCTAGTCAACTAAAATGTCACAATCCTGACAACCTGACCTATAACTGCGCCTGTGTTGGATTGAGTTTGTGCGTCCAGAATCCAATAAAGTTATGGTACGATGAGAAATCACCTCGCCCCAGAGAAGAAGTTGCAATCTTTGCAGCGGAGCAGCTTCCTGCCGTGGCGGTTGGTGTAATGTCTCCGCACGCTGGAGATGTGTTCGGAAGTGAAGTCGCAGAGCTCGCAGGTGAGAAGCTTGTCGTCCGGCGGCCATGCCGCCCGGGGAGGCAGCGGCGGCGGAGCGGGCGCCGGGGCCGTCGCCGGCGCGTCGGCCCGCGCCATCGAGCTGTAGTGGCTCAGCTGCCGCTGCACGTCCGCCGGCTCAAGGTACGCCGTGTCTGTCACAGGCACGACGGCTCGTTATAAACCAAAGAGGACTTCCTCTTCGGGAGAACAACACATTTAATCTGCCTTCCTAACCGTCTCTATGTTTCCCACTTTACTTTTTACTTTCTCTTAGATTGTCAGCCGACAGCCAACTTTATATTAGCCCCGTCAGTGTGCCTGGCGGGACTCACACGCACACAGGACATGATTAAAGTGGCGGATCCAGGTCTCTACAATGCTGAGCTGTTTATTTCTGAAGTTTAACGGCAGGATGTGACGTTCCGAGATAGACGCGCACAGAACAGAACAAGCAGAAGACTATATTCAATATAAAGTACTTGCTTTGGATGACGTCAGCTTCGTCGGGTACGGACGAGCAGCTGTTCTCCTGGAGGTCGGGCGGCGTGGGGGGGCCCTTCTCGGCGCTCGCCGAGCTGCCGTCGTCCCGGTCGGCGGCCCCGGGAGAGCCAGCGTTGACGGCGGCTGCGGGGCGGGGGTTTGCGTTAGCACTTCCGAATGAATAAACACTGAACCCGGGTTCAGACACAAAACAGGAGATCCAAATCAGATGCCACCACCTCGTGTAACATAGATTTTTTGTTCAGGTATTCTTGGACGTCCCTCTGCAGGTGAATATGAAGGTTCTTAGGCAAAAGAACATCACTAATTCTGACAAAAAGAAATAAGTGTGTATGTATAAATAAAATTTGATTCAATGTTAAGGCTAAAATTGATGACCACATCAATCAAATATAAGAGTTTGATGGTCTATTATTTCAACTGCACACACTGAGTAGATAATGATTATTAGTGAATGGCAAAGCATTAGTGAATGGAAATTTTTCCACACAGACAACACACAATTTTAAAAAGACATTTTGCTCACCTCTATGCTTTTTGATTAAGTGACACCTCAGAAGGCCCAGAAAGTTGGAGCGATAAGAGCAGAGGCTACAACGGAAAGCCTTCTGAGTCCCAGGGCGATAGCTGATGAAGTCGCTTAAACTGTCAGGACAAAGAACTTCAAATCAACTTAAATCAGGCTTAAATGACCTACTGAAAATGGAAACCCCCCCCCCCCCCAAAAAAAATAAAAATAAAAATAATAGAGACACCATTTCTTTGGAACTGTTTTATGTGAATTGTATTTGATTGTGTTAGACCGAAAGAGTTCTGTCTCATTTTTTTGCAATGCACAACATTTGGTACACCGAAAGGTTGACATAAGAGATATCTGATATATGAGATCCTGCCCAACACCCTAACCCTAATGCCCGACAAGGCTTTTTTTTATTTTTTTTATTTGAATGGAAGTTCTATTTCACTTACTTGTCTTTGGACGGGGGGGTGGACCCCATCTCCCGCTGCAGCAGCACGGTCACGAGGGCGTGGCCGCGCTCGTGTACGCGCAGGCCCATGAGGGAGGTGAACGCGCGCCCGCACTGCTTGCAGGTGAAGCCGGCGGTCTCCGGGGGCTCGGGCTCCACCTCGTCGTCGTCGTCGTCTTCGTCTTCACCTTCTTCTTCTTCTGGCGACTCCTCCGCTTCCCCATTCCACCGAGCCGAGTCCCGCACCAACTGCCGCTCCGGCGGTTTGGCTTCACTGTGCGGCTGGAGGTGAAAATTCTCAGTTAAGAGTCTGAATCGGATTGGCTAACGTTTCCCTACCGGCTGCTGTACGTGGGTTGGTTTCCAGCCACGGCAGACACAACACGCTAAACAACTCTTAAATGACGTCCTGGTGTGTATTAGAAACTTCACGGCTCCCCGTTATGTGCCGACAGGACTCCTACGCACACAGGCTACAGATAAAGTTGTTGTTACAGAAGTATTATCAGATGTTAAAGAGCTTGGCTGTTCGGTTAGGGTTATTATTTTACTTTCCATTTATAGACTTATTATAAACTCATTTATGCAGCAAATTTCACATCACACGTTTTGTTTCTGGCAAATTTTCGCCAACTAAACATTTAAGCCTCCCCGACTGCCGTCATTCCCTCGGCGTCGGGATAGTTGACGTTCGACTGTGTCACAAAACCAGAAAGCCGATAACTTGCTTTGGATCGTTTCGGTTCCACCAGGCAGAGGCAAGCGGCTGCAGTTTACCTCGGAAGCTGGGTAACTCAGCGGGGGACTTACTTTGACGGGCGCCGCCTCTGGCGATCGCCGAACGGCACCGCACGCCTTCAACTTCTCGGCGACCGCCTTCTTCTTGCTCACCTCTCGGTGGTAGTCCAGGTGGCAACACAGCTCCACCACGCTCTTGAGCTTAACACTGCAGTGGCCGCACTTGAAGCCGGCCTTCAGCCCCTTCTGGGCGCTGCCCAGGCTCCCGGTGAAGTCCAGTTTGAACTCCGCCCTGTGGACGCCGGTGTAATGGACGCTTAAAAGCTCGGGGGAGCTCAAGGGTAAGTTGCATATCTTGCACAGACCCGGCTGACGTTTTTCGGGCTCCCCCTCGGTCAGCTTGGAGGGCCCTTTTACCTTGTGCTGATGCAATGACGACTGGCGCGAGCCGCAGGGGGCGTCAAAGTGTTGGAGGAGAGCTGCAACGCCGTGCCTCTTCTTGTAGTGAGACACAATGTACCTCCTGGTCTCAGAGGAGTACGAGCAGAGTCTGCACTTGTAGTCGCGCTCCTGGCTGTCTTCTGCAGCCGTGCCGGACAGAGGCGCCCCCGGAGGCTTTTCCGGAGGCGGAGACGCGGGGCCGCCCGGCGTTGCCGGTTTCGCCTGGCCCCTCACCTTGTGCACCAGAGCGTAGTGAGCGTTGAAGGCTTCCCACCCGTGCCTCCGTTTGTAATGCCTCGCGAGGTATCTCTTCTCTAAGGTGAAATAACCGCAAAGGGAGCACTTGAATTCGCGATTGTTGTACTTGGCCGAGCTGTTTTTGAAGGCACTCTGCGACAGTGAGCCCTGAGTGATGTGGTACTTGGACAGCAGCTGTTTTTTAATGGCGTCGGGGGGTTTCGCCGCCGGCAGCTTGCGCAGCCCGTTGTGCTCCTGCTGGTCGTGGACTTTCAATTTCGACAAGGAGCCGCGTATGACAGGGCAGATTTTACACATGTACCCTCCAAATTTGACCTCGCCCAGCGCGTCTTTGTGCTGCAGACGCTTGTCCTTCGTTCTAACTTGCGCTTCCGACCTGTGAAGTTTTCCCACCGAGACCTTCAGTGTGGAATGCATCATTTGGCAGTGAGTCAGCATCCCGTGTTCCTTAGTGTTAACGTACCTGCAGCGCGGACACGTGTAGAGGAGCACGGGCGTGGTGGCGTCGCCCTTGGATGTGACAGCCGCGTCGCGATCCAACGATTTACCGAGGAATTTGCCGAAATGCCTGATCCCGTAGTGAATTTTGAGCCCGTGGAGGGTGTTGAAGTTGATGGAGCAGAAATGGCACCTGAACAACTGCAACGAGACGGTCGCTTGCTGGGGCGTCGGCTCGAGCTCCAGCGGCTCCTGGTAGCTGTCGAAGGTTTCGGACGCGTCGCCTCGCCCGTCGCTTTCTTCCGAGTGCCTGCTCTCGCTCAGACACCGACTACCGACGACGTCCAACACCGAGCCGTCTTCCTTCACGGACCAGGGATGAACGGTGAGGTAGTGGCTCATGAGGCGCTGCAGCGAGCCGCCGCTGAAGGAGCAGGCCTGGCAAGGATACTTCCCGGCTTGGTCCTTTCCGGACCCCTGAGACGGAGAAGCCGTCGGACGGTCGTCGGCGTTCACGGTGGAATCCGCTTCAAGTTCGCTTCTCTCTTTCTTTTTCTTCTTTTTCTTCTTCAAGGCCGCGACCACGGGACCCGCGTGCATTTGGTCGATGATGTGCGCGAGGCTTATTTGATTGCCCGGGTGGTTCTGTTTACAATGCAGGTGGAGCCTCGCCGCCTTTCTGTGCATAAACACGCAGTACGGGCAGTGGTAGCCTGCCTGGAGATCGCCTTTGTCGAACGCCTTTTTTAAAACCTCCGCCGCGGTTTTAATGATCTTGTGTTTTGTACGCAAATGCCTCCTGAAAAGATACACTTGCGAGGTCGCGTACGCACATTTGTGGCACTTAAAAGCCGGGATTTTCGAATCGATTTGTGTCGCCGGTGGAGGAACTGGGTTTTCGGGAGGGAGCGCTTCTACCGTTTCAATCGGGCTCTCCGGCGTTGGCGTGGGTGAGGCTGGTTGATTCTCTGTTTTCAGCTGCACCTTCCTTGTTTGCTTGTGAGCTAGAGAAGAATATGCCTCGATTAACTGAGCGGGATCCTTCGCGACGAGCTTGGGATGCGTTTTCTTTTGATGGGACAAAACGCTAGGCAAGGCGGTGTGACTGAAGTTGCACAGCTGGCAGAACAGCGTTTGCTCACTTAGTGCATCCAGTCGAGGCAGAGGAAGACCAGATTGCGATTTTCTCATCTCCGCGCGAATCTGTACAGTGTATTTGAAAATATCGACGGCCTTCATTTTATCCTTCGGGTGCCTTCGGCTCTGGTGACGCAATACGCCGGTTATAGAGTTCCCCGCAAAGTTGCATATTTCGCAGAAGAAGTGATTTTCCGGAGGATCAATGGGCACCGGGTCCTTTGCCGCTTTTTCTTTTTTGTCTTGGACGGTCTCTTCAGCTGCAGATTGTTCGCAATTGTCCGAGTGAGAATTTGCTGAGGAATCCCTTCTCCGCTCCTCGGCGTGCCTGATGATACCTTCCTTTGACGCACGCCGACGAGCATGCTTTATGATTTGATGACTTAAAACCCCGTTCAAGGTTGGATTACAATAGTTGCAATACTGGCAGAAAAATTGGTCTTTTCTTGGCGAGGAGACGGAAGCTTTTTGAGCACTGGTGGATAATTTGTCATTAATTGCGCCTGACGAATTGGAGGAACTGTTGGGAGATTTGACTTCCGTGGAAAGCACGTTGAGCTTTTGCAGAGAAACCTCAGGGCCGCCCTTTCCACTGGAACTCCCGGTGGTCTGTGACAAATTCGGGGGGGTGGTCAATGTTGAAATGTTCTTTGATTTCTTTGTAGAATTCAAGACACTTTCTTCCAAGGGGGACCGAGATTTGTCTATCGGTGTATCCGTTTTGACACTCTTTGATGTCTTTTCAGGCGACACCGGGGATTTCCCGTCAGGCACAACAGATGCCACTTGTCTGATTTGATCAATGGTCATTCCTAAGCCGGGATGGTGTTTTTGGTAGTGGACCTGCATCGCAACAACAGACTTGTGGCAAAATGTGCAGGAATTACATTTGTAAACATCAGCGTTCGGTCCTTTCGATGCGGGACTTTGGTGTATTGACAGAGTTTCAGTTTCCTTTTTAGAAGCGGCGTTCATTTTCGCGGAAAGCTGCGGCGGTTTGCGACGCCCACTGTTTGCAGAATATTTGCAGTACATGAGAGAATTGCTCACTTTGTATGGTGGATGCTCTTTGCGGTAATGCTTTTTCAAGACTTCGAGCGTAGAAGTCGTAAATGTACAGACAAAGCACTTGAAGAGGAGCTTGTGCGGCGGCTTATCAAACACATCAGGGGCATCCGGGTGCTCATTCTTGTAGTGGTCCTGGAGAGTGTCGGCGGCACAAAACTCCACTGGGCATTCCAAGCAGCGGAACATGACCTTCCAGTCGCCTGGATCCTTAATGTCAGAGGTGTACCTTATGTAAGGGTGGACACCCTGATAGTGGGCATGGAGCCTCGGGATGTCCGCGGTGCTGAAAGAGCAGCAATTACAACAGAAAGTCTTTGAGCTGTCGGAGCCCTCCCCATTTAACAGATCCTCTGTTCCCTCCGCAGAAACCTTCCTCTCTTCCTCCCTCTCCTCATCGCTGAATTCCAAAATTAATTGAGAACCGTTGTTATGATTTGATGATATTGCCTTGCTTTTCGGTGATTCCGCCTCTTTCTGATTTCCCTTATGTTTTTTTGCAGGGGAGACTGAGCATTCATCCGGGAGCCTTTTCCGATGAGCTGCTGAAAAGGGGACCTCTGGATCAGTGACACGGTCATATTTAACAAACAAGGGGCGGCTCAATTCTTCATCCATCAAGAAAGATTCCCGACTATTTGCGGGGAGATTGTTCTGGGAAGTTGCCGTGCCTTTAAACACACTGTCCTTCTTTGAGGTCGCGTCAGGTTTCCGCAAGACTATAGTTTTTTTGGCCATATTTGTTGGCCGCACCTGGTGAGGTGGATTCAGGGGCGGAGATGTTACATCTGATACAGATGAAGCTTTGAAGTACTGGGTGATCTTGCCAGACGTTTTCTTGTACATTTTCATGCCAGTTGACAGGTTAGTAACCAGTTTTATTTTGGTCTGAGACGAAATGGCTTTCACCTCCACAGCTGGCTCGTTCTGCAGAGGAAGCATTGCTTTCACACTGTTTGGTTTTGCCTCATTTGACTTGCCCGCTGCTACTACACTTGAGTCTTTTCCCTGCGCTTGCAATGCTGGCACAGAACTGTCCCCTGGGTTGTCTCTGGGGCTGTTCGGGTTGACGTCTGATGCCGTGTCAGCGCCCATACGCGTTGAGGTGGCACCTTTCAGCAAAGCATCTACGTCCAGGCCATGTGTCTTGCCCAGATGCTCCCAAAGCACGATCTTGGATTTGAAGATGAGGACACAGTGACTGCACTGGTATGACTGGACAGGAGAATGGGGACGCGTGGTCTTATTGCCGGTCGGGTTGCCAGGCTTCCTCGAGTCTAAAGGGTTGGAGGTGGGACAAAGAGTCACATGTGCAAAATTATATATGAGGTGATTAAACTTCAATTTTTTTTTTGTTGCAATTTCAATTGCAAAAAGTAGTTGTTGCATGAAGTCACACAAGCACGGTACAGCAAAATTGAAAGGGCAAACTAAAAGGACTGCACAGAGCAAAGTAGGAAGCAAAAAATAAAGCAGCCTAAATCAGAAATAAATACATAAAAGAAAAGCAAATAACTATAAGAAAAGGAATACATAGACAAAAGATACAAGCATACAGCCAGCAATGATTATATATATATATATATATATATATATATATATATATATATATATATATATATAGTTTAAGTTTTAGTTAGGTTAAAGGTTGATGACGTCTAAACATGTGTTGAATGGTTTATTATTCTAAAACCAATGTGGGGGGGGGGGGGAAACCATTCAGGTGATACCTTGTTGCATCTTGTTTGTTGCTTAAGGTCCCAATGTTGACACCTGAGAAAACGGATGGAGCGCACGGCAGTTACAAGGGTCATTTCCAAGCGCGCACGGTCGAACGCGACAACAGCGAACCACGCTTTGCTACTTTACAGATCGGGGTGGGGGTGGGGGGGGGGGGGTCGTTATCTGTGGTCGAAGAGCGGCTCGTCCGGGGAGGTCCTCGGGTCGAGGCTAAGACGGGAGGAACGAGGAGTCTCGGGGCGAGCTCCGCCGCGGGCTGCGCCGGCGGAGGGTGGTGCGCCGCACAATAGTGCACTTCGACGGGTGGAGGGCGCCCTGGCCCTTTTACTACACCCCCGCGCGACAAACGACACGGCAGAACAGATCGAGCCGCCCCATCGCAGCGTGTCTACTCACAGGTCGGGGGCCACTAATAGACAGATACCGCGCTCCTAGACAACGTCCCGGGTGCTCGCTCTTAATCGGCCGGACTCCGTGGGCTCCGCCATTTTTTCCCGCGATTACTACTTTCACAACGTGATCCGACACATCCGCTATAAACAAGGTTCCTTCCGGTAGGTTTACGCTGCGTTCCCCCCGAGGTCGGAGCTCGTAAAAACCCGGCCTCCCGCCTGCCGTCGTCGGACAAGCGCAAAGGAACGACCGGAATTCAGACTTGGACGTCAGAATTTGGGGGCACGCCGCTCGGGTCCGGGTTGTGTTTGTTTTGTTTTTTTCGAACCGACGGATTAGCACACGCCTCTAAGGTAGACAAGCATGTGTTGTCGTGTGGTGTGTTGCGTGACAAATAGAGACTGTTTCTTCTTCTTCTTCTTCTCCTTTCTTAAAGACGATCAAAAAAAAAATACACCCCGCATGGGTTTGCCTTCGAATGCTCGTCAGACTTGGGTTCAATACACCTGCGTTTTCGCGTTATTTTAACACGCGTCTCCAATGCGTCCACGGTTGTCACGGACACGCGGAATGGCGCGGTGGACCCGCTCGAGCTCTGGAGCCGGAGAGCGCCACTCGGACTCACCGATTTCCCGACGGTCGGTTGAACGCAGCATTAACGCGAGGCTCGGTCGTCCGCCGCCTCGTCAGAGTCAATAATATGAACTTGTATCGTTCGTTCATTCACGAAGTCGTTCAGGTTTTCATTTATTCGTCATTTAAAAAACAACAACATATAGATTCGACTCTAGCGGTCTTCTACTCGGTACTTGGATATTGGAGCGATTCACGTCACTTATTACGCACTTCACTCGAAATAAGCTCAAATAAATAACCTATCGACAGACGTCGCTCAATTTGTGATTCAAGATTTTTATTCGTCACATACATATACATACTGTCATACATATATGCAGTGAAATGTAATAGAAAGAAGAATAGAATGTGAAACAAGAAGAAGAAGAAGAAGAAGAAGAAAATATAAAAAAAACACAACAAAACAATTTTGAACGGGGTGATATACATGTGTATAGATGTTTATTTGCTACGAAATCAAAATCACCATCTCCAAATGGAAAGATGAAATACTTATCGATAGATAGACAGACAGACAGACAGACAGACAGATAGATAGATAGATAGATAGATAGATAGATGAATAGATAGATAGATAGATAGATAGATAGATAGATAGATAGATAGATAGATAGATAGATAGATAGATAGACAGACAGACAGACAGACAGGTGGATAGATGGATAGACAGATAGATAGATAGACAGATGAATAGACAGATAGATAGATGGATAGACAGACAGACAGACAGACAGATAGATAGATAGATCAGACAGATAGATAGATAGATAGACAGACAGACAGACAGATAGATAGATAGATAGATAGATAGATAGATAGATAGATAGATATTAGATATACATGTGTATAGATGTTTATTTGCTACGAAATCAAAATCACCATCTCCAAATGGAAAGATGAAATACTTATCGACAGACAGACAGACAGATAGATAGATAGATAGATAGATAGATAGATGAATAGATAGATAGATAGATAGATAGATAGACAGATAGATAGATAGATAGATAGATAGATAGATAGATAGATAGATAGATAGACAGACAGACAGACAGGTGGATAGATGGATAGACAGATAGATAGATAGACAGATGAATAGACAGATAGATAGATGGATAGACAGACAGACAGACAGACAGATAGATAGATAGATCAGACAGATAGATAGATAGACAGACAGACAGACAGATAGATAGATAGATAGATAGATAGATAGATAGATAGATAGATAGATAGATAGATAGATAGATAGATCAGACAGACAGACAGACAGACAGACAGATAGATGAATAGATAGATAGATCAGACAGATAGATAGATAGACAGACAGACAGATAGATAGATAGTTTTCAAAAATAGAAAACTGCAAGTTTGCATAAATATACATGAAATAAAATCTGGATATATTCCGTGTGCGCCAGGGTACACGACCGAAAAAAATTAAAAATCTTTACAATAAAAATGATTTCGAAAATCGCGTGTCATTAATTGTTCTCGACGTTGTAACATTTATTATTTTACAGCAAACTTAAATGCTAATTTGGACCTTTTCCGCCACCGAGTGGGTTACCGTTATACAGCAGGCTTCAACCCCGCCGCCCACATAGCGTTCCTAGTGTTGTTTCCCCCGGAAGAATAAACCAGACGGACCACTTCACCGGAAGCTGCGGGGATCTAACGACAACACTGGAGTTCTCTTTTTTCCTTCATTAATTTGCTGTAACTTATTTTTCTTTTACCGTGAGTCTTACGCACCAAGCTCACTCTATCAAATGGCAATACACGAAAACAACCTTTTAATTAAATTATTTCGAGATGGAACGTTTTTTATTTTAAATAGCTTCACGACCTCGCACGTACTACACTCCTCGTACGCCCATTCACGATGACACACACACACACGCACACACACACACACACACACACACACACACACACACACACACTCAAAAGAAAGCCCATTGTAAGCAAAGCTATTGTTTGTGGAGTAGCTTTTGTTTCACTCTTCGTTGTGTTTAAAAATGTTCCACCTTTTTTGTTTTCCTCTCAGATCTGAATGGTCGTGACAGAATGTTCACCCCCATCCGCGTGGCACCATGTTCGCTGCCAAATTCACCAGTCTTCTGACGCTTAATACCCTGAGGAGAGTCCACGGTGGGACCTGCTTACCCCACATCTCTCCACTTTCCCACTGCCCACCCTGCAAGGGCCGAAAGAGTGGGGCTTTTCCCGACAGCAGGAAAACCTTCCACCTGTCCACCGGACTTCAGAAGGAAGAGGGATGGAGAAGACCGTTTGCTTTGCCCGCTACAAACATTGTGAATTCTGCACCAGCGGCTCTCCAGCCTTACCTCAGGTTAATGAGGCTGGATAAACCAATTGGTAATTTGCTAAATAAAGATGACTGTCAGCGCTAATGTTCTGTAAACACAGTTTCAAGGTTCTGGTGTGTCAAAATGAAAGCTATTTATTCTGAGTTACAGTTGTGGCTGTTGCAGAACTGTTATTCACAAATAACGGTGTGGATGGTGTATTAATTCATTAGAATATATATTCTGTATATCTTCTTAATATCTGTGTCTACTGCTCTTCCACCTTGCTGCAACCTGTTTTTGTTTGCCCTGCTGTCATACACACTGCATTTCCGCTCACTGATGTTATCGTAATCTGTCTTCAGAAGTTAATTTAGCATATACCGATCAGCAAACATCCTTTGTCACATTTGGCCATTTCCAAACATTATCCTTAGTGGAGCATAGTGCTACAACAGTGTCCATGCTGCTAACAACGTCTGTGTTTACTGGGCGCTTTGGATTGATTTGAATTGACAAGGGTTTTTTTGTGGTTGCAGGAACATGGCTGCTTTACCTCCCGTGTACCTGGAGCATTGGTCTGGCTGCAGACCCAGGGTGCCTGCCCGATTTGGGGCTGCTCACCCTGTTTGGTACGGGGGCTCTGCTCATGAGGGGGGCAGGCTGCACCATCAATGACATGTGGGACAAGGACTTTGACAAAAAGGTAGTAGTAGTAAAGAAAATGTTAATAGTTTTCTACTTAACTGATCAGCTTTACACGATGGGCAATGCTGCAAATGATGGCCAAACATCATGCTCATTATCACAACAAATACCCACTGTTACTTTTAGTATGGACTATGATTGGGATGGTGTTTTTGCAGGTGGCCAGGACCGCCAGTCGTCCTATTGCTTCAGGGGAGGTTTCCCAGACGCAGGCGCTCTTCTTCTTGGCAGGACAGCTCTCTCTGGCCTTGGGGGTTCTGCTCTGTCTCAACTATTATAGGTAGCCAGTAAGCCAGGACATTGCTTTTATCATTCCAACAGTTGCTCATTAGACTCAAGAAAAAACTTTTATATTTGTTTTTATATACAAATAAGCCACCATTAATGACAAAATGTCCAAAACCAGATGTGAACATCTCCAACCTCCGCACAGCGGTCTCAACTCCTTGTCATTTGTTCCTTTGCAGTATAGCTCTCGGTGCCGCTTCGTTGTCTCTCGTTGTCACCTACCCGCTGATGAAGAGGATCACCTATTGGCCTCAGCTTGTCTTGGGTACGTAACTACAAAAGTTTGGGAAAAGTGACAATTACGTTCCTGATGCCGTTTAGAAGGGAACTTCCCAGTCTAAATAATGATGAAGGAGGAGGTTCAGAGTCTGTTGCGGTCTCATACATTTGCTGTTTTATATTAAAGAAATTACATTATATTAAGAAATGGCAAAGTTTCAGAAACCATATGAAAGAAATTAGAAAGATGAGAGAAAAATATAAGATGTTAATGAAGTCTTGTGTTACATGACTCAATGGTGATGTATAAGGAATGATTAAGAGTACTGTAAAATAAGAGTTGAGATAATAAGTCTGCTATGCAATTTCACCACATTTCAAGAGGTAATGTTTAAATGTCAAGTAACCTACTCCTTAAAAAGGGTGTCTGATATGCTAAGGTCTGTGACAATTCTCATGAGTACCCTGTAATCAGCCAGCAAGCAGCCAGCTGGTATTTATATATATTTTTTGTTTTTCCTGCTTTTGATGTGGAACTCAGAAGTCATTGTGAAAAAATGAAAGCGTGTTTGGAGATGCAACCACAACCAAGTGTCATCACTCAACGTGTTCTCTCTGTGTTACTGTGAATTTGTTCAGGCCTCACCTTTAACTGGGGGGCGCTGCTGGGATGGTCTGCTGTCGCGGGATCTTGCGACTGGTCCGTGTGCCTTCCTCTGTACTTCTCCGGAGTGATGTGGACTCTGATATATGACACTATCTACGCACATCAGGTGAAGGCAGGCGCTTACAAAATCATCTTTTCTGACTCTCTTCATCGATCACAGGATTCTCGTAAGGGCATTTTAAGATAAGATGACATTTTATCAATCTCCGGGGCATATTCAGGGGTCTACTTTTCGAGGTCGAACACTCTAAAACAGCAAAAACTAAACTCCTTTAACAACCAAATTCAGGTGAAATCCTGTGTTTGCAAACGTACTAATAAAGTTCACTCTTGGTTTAATTCTAAATGTAGACAAAATCAGGAAACCGTTTCTGTTCACAAATTAACTGTGTGTTATGTGTCTGCACTTGTTGACACCCCCCCCAACACACACACACCCTTACACAGGACAAAGATGATGATGTCAAGATCGGGGTGAAGTCTACAGCTCTGAGGTTCGGGGATCAAACCAAGCCGTGGCTGAGTGGCTTCATGGTGGCCATGATGTCAGGGCTGGTCACGGCTGGAGTCAATGCCGGACAGACTCTGCCGTACTACACGGTGCTCTCTGCCGTGGCCGTTCACCTGACGCACCAGGTAGGACCGTTGGTGCATCGTGAGCGGCAGCATTATCCCAATATTGATATTTACTGGTACCTGGTTAAAGATAACAATGAGGAGTTTTAATGACCACATTGGCATCTGTCATTTAAAACAGTAGCACCATCTTACTGTCATAATGAATGGTTTGCTGTCTTTGCTAATTGTGAGATATTTTCCCTCTGTGGCTTAACAGATTTACACATTGGACATTGACAAACCGGAGGAATGCTGGAAGAAGTTTGTGTCAAACAAAAACCTTGGACTGCTCTTGTTTCTGGGTATTGTTGCCGGCAACTTATGGAAAGAGAGAAGAGAGACTCTGCTGCAAAATGAGGAGCTGGAAGCACACAGATAAGCAAGATGATTTCTTGTACAATACATATTTTATTCATTACAACTTGCGGCAAATGCCTTGTTATTTTAAAGTGTCACCCCGGCGGTTGACCCAAATTCAAAAAAATTTGAAAAAATATTGAGCGAGAGAGAGAGAGAGACGGACAGAAATTCTGTAGGCCGCCAGTTTTCCGACTCTAGTTTGAACTCATTGAACTCTGAGTTGAATGAGTTTTGGATCGGGGCTGTCCAGCTGTGCGTGCCTGCAGACCGTTCAGTTAACAGGGTGCTTCATTCTACATCCCATAACAAACCAATAGGATAGTACATTTGGTCTTTCGAGGTGATGAACAAATCCAAACCATTTTAAAAGCAGATCAAATTCTAAATGAATCCTTTCTCAAACACAATTTGGGTTGTATCAGATGAAACCTCGGATGCCGGATTGAATAAAACTGTCTCTCTTTTACAAGTTTTTAAAGCGAAGATCCAGGTTGTCACAATTCTACACACAAAGAACACCCTCTAGGCACTGCTCTTACTAAATAAATGTCACATTGGTATGATAGGAACTGCTTGTTTTTCCTGTTCTTTACTAACATTTCCAAAACAAATAGGCCGGACAAGATTAAGTGTAAAACAACAAGCATTCTATTATGGCAACCTGTGTCTTCCTTTTATTTAGCCCAAAGGGTTTGATCAGAAACTTTTCATACACAGTGTTGTGGTGTGGCGTGTGTGGATAGGATGATTTGAGCAGCCACACCTGACCAAACCATCCCATCCACACAACGCACCACAGGTGTTTTCTGTACTGAACCAAAGAATCCACAAGCTTGAAAATTGTAATTAGTCACTACACCTTAACCCTGAGCTATTCTATTCTATCTATTTAACACGAAAGCAAAACAGCAGAAGGGTATTAAAAAGGGGAACCAGGCCTACATTGAAACCAAAAGCCTTAAAGAGGACAAATCTTGCAGTTCAACCAGAAGCACGACACATGTGCTGGTCATCTGCGTGTCTGTCCAGCTGAGGCAGGCGTGCCACGCCCTCCTCCTGGTCCAGCTCAGCTTAGGGCCCCAGCACCTGTGTAAGCCGTAGCCAACCGGGTAAGGAACACCCAGAATCCATCCGACAAGCAGGCCGGGCCACCGCCCAGAGAAGGCAAAGGTCGCAAACATCCGAAAGGTTTTGCGCCTGCGGAACCCCGAGGCCGCGAAGCCACCTAGCCGCAGTGGCGTTTCATCGCCTGGCGTACCCGGAGACCCTGCTGGACACCTCGCTGGTCCAAGGTTCTCCACTGGAGAGAACGGTCGAGCTCTGAGGCCACCCACCCGACGGCAACCGACGTCGATACAGCAAAAATAAATGCTCCTGCAGCAATCCATCTGGGTCGCCTCAAAGTCACTGGGTTAGTTGGAGATCGACTGTCCCTCAAACCCGGGAGCGTTGATCATTCCACCTGCGCTCAACGTGAAAATAATACCTTTTTGTTTGGCGGCCATTTTTTGTGTGTCCATATTTCTGCCACCGTAGTAACCACTTCTAACGCCATTGTTTTCTCCATTTGCCGAGTAGAAAATACAATATTAACAGAAGAAGAATCTTTTATTGTCACACGACACGCCTCTACAACACATGTATATACACACACACACGTGCCGGTGGTGGCCGGTGAAATGTGGCCTCTGCATTTAACCCATCCTGGCTTGTCCTTACTCCGGGTGGAGCAGCCAGGAGCAGTGGGCAGCATTCAACGACGCATCCGGGGACCTGGTTCCAAATGTCTATCGCTGGTCAGACAATGATGTGTGCATGTTTTTGGTTGGGGTCCTTACGGATGTTACATGGAGGAAACCCCATGTGAGCATGGGGAAACCGTGCAAACTCCACACAGAAAGGCTCCTAATTAGGAGATTACCCACCGGAGCACGGTGCCAACAGCGCCCCTGGCGGGAATCGAACCCCGGACCTTCTTGCTGTGAGGCAGCAGTGCAAACAACAGGAAGTTGTTTACCATTATGTAACCTGCGGTGCCGTATTTGATAAAAGAACAGGTTTTCTCTCCAGAATATTTGTTCAGCTTTGCAACACTTTGGGAATAAAGAACTCTTTAACTGCGCATAATCGAGGACAGGCGCATATCAAACCAAACAGATTGTACCTGTGTGTTTCAAGGCTCACATTAAAGTATAAAGCTTGCAGTAACACAACCATCTCACATGATCCAGTTTTTAACAGCAAAATGAATACTGATTGTATGCATAAATAAACAGAAGGGACAATGGTACAAGAAGGGAAATATAATAATACACAGAAAAAAACGAATCCTTAGCCTGTTTCACTTCGACCCCTCTGCCTTCCTTTAAACTGAACCCTGTGCTTCCCGCGAGCAACTCTGACGGTCTGAAAATGGACCTACATTTTGTGAAATACTTATAAGATATCAACTAGGTGGTGACCTTGTGTAACTCTGTCCTCTAGGATCAAAGGTCAGCTCATTATCAATGGGTGTCATATCAGTAGAGCGCCCACCGATTAATACTTACAGGTGTGTGTGTGTGTGTGTGTGTGTGTGTGTGTGTGTGTGTGTGTGCGTGCGTGCGTGCACGTCTTGGGTCAGTCGATTATAATCTCAAATAAAGGTTTCAGAAATTAACAAAAATAAAATAATAAATACACACACTTAAGATGCAGAGTCAAGAATCTCAGCACTTTCTTGCTCCAGTCCAACTCCTCTTAGGTATTTGCTCATTATGGTGGAAAACCTGGAATAGCTTAAAAAAACAAAAAAAACCATGCAAAGCCGTGACCCATGTTAATGTGCTAAAATTAAATGTTATAATAAGTCACTTTTAAATTTTTTTTCATTAAATGCATTTTGAGAGCCGCCCCCTGAGATGGAAAATGTCAGAAGGTCAAAGGTCAGCCTTGTTGGACAGTGTGCCAGCAAGCGTCAAGCTTCTGTATCGCGTTCCCACTCGGCCCTCACACAACTGATTCGTTCAGCTCTTTTACAAAAGATGTTCTGACTCAATTAATTAAAAACATGACTATATTGGAACCTGAATATTGTTTTGTTGTTTTTTTTTTTTTTTTTTGGATGCTTTTTGTTTTTTTCTTCGCCTTCACGTGCAAAGTCGTGTCAAAAATCCTCGAGTACATCCGTCTCAAACCGCCCTATAGCGTCTTCACCGTTTTCCCCAAATATGATGTGAGCGACCCTCTTCCCTCAGTGCCATGAAAAAAACCTTCATAAATACGACTCTTGTGAAGGGGGAGGTCAGGCAAAACAGGGTGGGAAAGATATGAAGTAATACTTTTATTTCACTGTTTTCAGGTTGAGGACGCTGACTCATAAGAGTGACGTTTGAGTCGTTTCATGTTCTTTTGATCTCGTTTCACCGCTTTTACTATAGTTTCTGCTCATAAATCATTGCTTTCACCGGCCTGAAATACTCAGGCATGTACAGTATGACAGGTAGTATTGTCGTTAGTCCGATCAGTCACATTCGGGGCGCGCACACACACACACAAAAAATACTAAAATGTGCGTAATTGACACAAGGTGCTCGCGCAGGCGGCCGCAACGGTCGGCGCCACAAAAGCGATTCCCGGGTGTCATGACCTTTCACTGCATATATGTATGACCATATGTGTATGTATGTGACAAATAATCTCTTGAACTTGAAAACACACACACACACACATACCTTCCCGATGGACTTTGTGAGGGATTACATTTTGTTTTAAATTGTCATTTTCTACTACAGTGGTAGCTCAAACTTTTTTTCTTTTTAGTAGTGTTACCCCTGACGATATTTTTTCAGCTGAGTACCCCCTTCACTGGCATTGGGAGGAAAAAAAAGAAAATTAACATAAATGATGTAGTGTATGTGTATGTACTGTAGCTGTATTTGTCAAATGTGTTTTTTTTTTACATTATATATAACCAATATTTTTTAAACACTTTTAATTTTTGGAGTCCCTCCTGCAGTACCCCAAAGCACCCCTAGGGGTACGATTACCCCCAAAAACACTGGTCTATTCTACAGTATTTTGTAAAACTAGAAACAAGCCTTGCACAGAATACAAATATTCGCTATATTCGTAAAAAAAAACAACCCACTAACAAATTAAACGTTTAAAAAAATAAGAATATTGTATCTTATATAGACATTATGGATTTAAGACACGAGGAATACAAATTGCTCTTGACTGAATTGACTTATTTGAAGAATATGTTGTACATAATACAACATAATATGTTGTAATGTATAAACAGTGAAAATCTTCACATAATCACAAAACCAATAATAGTGAACCTCGTGCAGGTGAGAAAGCAATTTATTTGTACTTTTACTTGTTTTATTTTATTGAAAATGTATTTTTGTTTATTGTAAGAATGTACAAACTATCAGTCACACCACTTGAAACAGAAACAAAATATAAACAAAGTAAAAATCATAATTAGGATGAATACAAAAAAATAAAAATAAAAAATCGAACAAAAAATAATGTGTGTGTATATATATATATATATATATATATATATATATATATATATATATATATATATATATATATATATATATATATATATATATATAAAAAATAAAAGATTCTAATTTGTGACAGCAACTTAAAACGAGAGAGACGGACAGACAGACAGGCAGACAGGCAGACAGGCAGACAGACAGACAGACAGACAGACAGGCGGACTGTCACTAATAAAGCTGAGAAAGTTATACCGGGGAGTCGTGGGCTCGTCGTTACGTCATCGCCATCCTTTGCTCCGATTGGCCCTCCGCCCTGAAGCCCGGCGGGGGGCGTGCCCTGCAGGCACTTTGAAGTGGTGGTCGCCGCTCGGCGCAGTGTCCGCGGAGGGAGACGCGGGTCGAGCTGCGGCCGGAGGCGACGGAGCAGCGGAGAGAGACGCGGGCAGAGGCTACAGAGACGCGGCTCTACTCGGTTCCCCTCCACATCTGTAGCGATGCAGAGCTGCGCCAGGTCCTGGGGGAGCCTGCTCCTCGGCAGGTCGGTCCACCCCCACGCCGCCGCCGCCGCCGCCGCTGCCGCCGCCGCCAGGGGGGCTCCCCGGCCGGGCGGGCTCCCGTGCGGGCTCCGCGGGGTCCGGTGCTCCGCAGCCCTGACCTCCCGGAAGATCCAGAGCATCCTGCCCCGACACGACGACTTCGCCGAGCGACACATCGGGCCAGGTGAGAGGGAGAAGAGGGAGATGCTGGACGCTCTGGGCGTGGAGGTAAGACTTTGTTTGTTTATCCTGGAGTTCGGGCAGATGTTAATGATGCGAAATTATATAATATATATATAGAAAATACAGATTTAATTCAGTCATTGGATCAATTGAACACATTGCTCGGATGAAAACAAGAAAAAAAGCTTTATTTCTTCGGCCAATACAACTTTGGATTGGGAAATTAATATGCGCCGAATTTCAAGTTGAAAATCAATCATTCAACAGATCAACCAAAGTTGTTTCCAAAGCCTATATCGTTGTTGTTGTTATTATTGTCATGGTTTATTTATTCCCAGCGTAGCGCACAGTGCGCAGCGTGAAGTTCCGCGCGTCGATCCGCGTTTCCCTCTGCGCGCTTTGTTGACATAACGCGCTCCATTGTTTCCAGTCGATCTCCCAGTTGATCCAGAGCACCATCCCAGCCTCCATCCGCATGCAGAGAAGTATGAAGATGGATGACCCCGTCTGTGAGTGACCGCTCTATGTGACTGTGCGCGGAAAACAGCGTTTAACGAGCCGTGCGTGCGTGCGTGTGTGTGTGTGTGTGTGTGTGTGTGTGTGTGCGTGTGTGTTTGTGCGTGCGTGTGAACCGGTGGGGGGCGGCTGGCGTGCACTTCCATTGTGCGCCGTGCGCCGCGCAGCGCTCCCTGCAGCGAGTCTTCCTTTGCACATATTTGGAGTTGTTTTTGCCAAACTCAACTCAACCAAGCACCAATCTCCTGTTGGGAAGCCGACGCTCATAGGGCGGCAAGTGGAGTGTAAAGTTCAGCCTTCAGCTCCTGTCCCAAGTCCAGTTCAATCTGGTTGCAGCCCTCCCATTACATCACAGTCGAAAGATATTCCTAATAAGGTGAAATCTGAGCGTCTGCCTTTTCACTCGGCAACAACCCCCCCCCCCCCTCAAAAAAAAATAAGCATCGAATCACAACGAAATGCGTTTAGAATGTCACTGTGAACAACGTGGAAGACACTTTCACTTGCATTATTATTATAATTTTTTTGGTATGAAGAGTTCCACACATTTAAAGCCTATGTTAATCATGCGGCACTGCTTTTATTGTTGCTTCTATTTCACCTAAAGCCCTGAGTCGCATGTGTGGATGAAACATGCTATACAATTAGAGGCTGTGGCTGTTATTCTTATAATTAATATTGTTATTATCATCACAAACAAGCGTTCATTAAGTCTTGATATCCTCGACACTCTTATGGCGTTGCAGCCGTTGATGGTTATTGCACGAGGCGGCTTGTTTTAACACAGTTGCATCAGAGAAACACGTGCGCTCTTATCAATCGTAAGACATTTACCCCGTCCGGCCGGACACATTGAAGCCTGAGTTAAAGGGAAACCATGTCAAGTCATTAATTGCAGCCCTATTTTTAAACACGGCTGACAATTCAAACACGTTTTAATCTCGTTTTATTCCCCTGAGTCAAAACTGAGTAATTTATGCATGCTTGACTCAATGAAAACGGAATCTTTTGATTTGCATATATACAAAGGGATGGCCTCGAGGCTTATCCAGGAGCTGGAGCTGCTGTGAAATAATGGTGTTTTTGTGCCGAAAGCAGATGTGCATATGCGAAGGAATAGGCAAGTCTTAAAATAACATTGGGAGAGGAGGCACGTCTCTGTTGCTGGAGGCATCCACCGGAAATACACCAGCTTTGGGCAGATTAAGTTGTCAGAAAATGAGGTGGCTGATATGCGTACGGCAGGTCTTTATCAAAACCACCTCGCCTTCTCTTTGCCTCCCTCAACCCTCCTCCGTGTCTGTGAGGCTTCATGAAGCTGTGAGCCATGGAAACAAACTCGAGGTCGTGTTTTGGTTTTTGCTTGTT
This sequence comes from Zeus faber, assembly GCF_960531495.2. Classification (NCBI taxonomy): domain Eukaryota; kingdom Metazoa; phylum Chordata; class Actinopteri; order Zeiformes; family Zeidae; genus Zeus; species Zeus faber. Next base: position 6,566,691 of record NC_137203.1, read on the forward strand.
CAGCGCTGGAGGGCTTCCCTTGCAAAGCCGGCGAGGGATTCTCTGCTCAACAATAGATGTGCTGGATGGTTCTGAATCAGGCTTTTTTTTTTTTTTTTTCTTCTTGTAAAGAACTCTGGGACCATGGGAAAACGGTCCTCTCTGTTGTGGAACTCCGATACACACACACACACACACACACACACACACACACACACATACACACACACAGACACAGACACACACACACACACAATCCCCCGAATTTGATTTTAGTTTTATTTTTTTTGATAGCACCCTCAATCGAAATGTTTCTTTATAAAATATTTGATTCAGTTTAAGTAAACCATGCCCCAATTAAACCGTAAACCATTTATTAACCGCAGAGAGGACTAGGACGGGGAGGCGGGGTGCTCCCCAATGCATAAAGCTGAAGCCGTGGCCCACTCAGAGCGTATTGGCAAATACTCTGATTTGGGAACAGGAGTAGTTCATATTGTCCATTCCTGGGAGTTGCTAGGCAGGCTGTGGAGGCCAGAGGAATCCGTGTACGGGTGTGCACTGGCAGAGCGGCTTCACAGCAACACCCACTGAAGCCGTGCGTGCGTGCGTGTGTGTGTGTGTGTGTGTGTGTGTGTGTGTGAAATGTGCTGCATCATGTAGGAGTGTTTGAAACGGACACAATGCACTACACAGATTTCAGCAAGCTGATCCGTGATTTGAAATGTTTTCCGCGTATTTGACATTTATCATTTTTGGGACTCGCTGTCGTTATCAGTGTGGGATGGGACCGTGTGCGTTTCTTTTGATCGCATTCAAAATGCAGGGTCCTGATTCGTCCCATCTCAAAAGTGTGGAGTCACCGATTTAAATGGGGCTTATTCATTTGCTGCATTCGTTTGGCAACACTATATTACATTCTCAATTACGACCACCTTGTGACCATGCACCTTCATATAATGCATACGGAGATCATTGTGGGTTTTTTTTTTTTTTTTTTTTTGGGTTGTTTTTTTAAGTAAAATGCATTATATGTCAGTCATTCTGTTCCATCTACCTTCACACTAAATACTGGCTTACATCCCTATTCAGAATCCATATTTGGGGGGGGGGGGGATGGCGTCAGTGCATCTCTGTCCTCATCCCTCCCTGCGGTTAATTTTCAGGTGAGAATGAGATCCTGGAGTCTCTGCAGAAGATCGCGTCCAAAAACAAGCTGTGGAGGTCGTACATTGGCACAGGCTACTACAACTGCTCCGTGCCGCCTCCCATTCAGCGCAATCTCCTGGAGAATTCCGGCTGGTGAGTGTGCCCCTTCAACCCCCGCCCGGAGGTCAGCGGAGGTATTTGTCCCGGGGGGTCTTTGTCGTGCGCAGATATCCACGGCTTAAATGACCATTTGCAAACCCCCCCACCAGTTAGCATACCGATCACATAATGGGAATCAAACCCCATTCTTGCTTTCTTCATGGCCCTAGAATTGTGTTTTGAGCATGCCCAGTCAAACAGCAGTTTGAGTATCTGGAGCAAATTACTATCAAACCTAATTGCTGAGTAACGTGCCTTTTTTTAATAAGAAGTCGTGCGTCTAGGCTTGAGCGCCCAGTTTGTATCTGAAATGAGTTATGCGTCTTCTCTAACGTAATATCTGGTCACAAGCTACCCGCAGCGCTCCACTCGCTGCTAAGTGAGGTCCCAGTTTGACCGACTGGAAACCAACCGACCAACCAGCCAGCCCCGATGCTGTTGTCCTTCTTACCCCGTCTCCGATCTCACCGCCTTGTGTGGCCGCGTCCCGTTGCTCCCACCTCAGGGTGACCCAGTACACGCCCTACCAGCCGGAGGTCTCTCAGGGCCGCCTGGAGTCCCTGCTCAACTACCAGACCATGATCTGCGACATCACGGGCATGGCGGTGGCCAACGCCTCCCTGCTGGACGAGGGCACCGCTGCGGCCGAGGCCATGCAGCTCTGCCACAGGTAGCCGCCGCCGCGCCGTCGCTCAACGACTCAGTGCTTGGGAAAACAACCGCCCTTTCTCCTCCCAGTCTTATCAAATATTTCAGTACTGCAACATTGTAGGTACAGGACACTGAAGGTTTTTCATAAGCCCAGAGTCTAAAGTAGGCGCTGAGATGTATGGGACAAGTTTTTACTGTAGTACTGTAGAAATCAAACTCACTGCCTGACATAGTTATCTCACATTTCCTTTGCGTAGCGCACAATGTATTCCTCATGTTTTACATCAAATATATTAAGAAAAAAGACATTAAATCAGATTCCAGGCTGTTTGGGTTGGAACTCTTCAAATTATTTATTCTGTAGTTTCTATCATATAGGAATTACTTTCTGTGTAAATTGACTTTATTTTCAGTTTAGTTTTATGACCAGTTATTGACCATTTATGTTTTAGTTTGGACCTTTCCTGTCTTAACTCATCTAGTTTAATGTTAATATGAAACCTTTTTTAGTTTTGACGCAAATTTCCAAAACAAAAGAGAAATCGAAAACTTAAATCAATGTCAAACAACCACTGTTGCATTCTCTAAAAGTTGGTTGAACAGGTTGTACTGCCATCTATTGGCTTTAAATCCATGCTGTTGGACACTAATTATTTTCCACACATCTCCTAATCATGCTTATGTTTCAGTCAAAAATGTCAGGGTTTTTCATCATTTTTGAGTTTACAATTATTTTTTTTTTACTTTATTAGTTAAGCTGCTTTAACAAATGCACTGCAACCCTGAAATGATCCGGACATTACCTGGAGGAGCTGTCTGTGTGAACGAGAATGTGTGAATCATATGACCCAGACATTACCTTGACTTAGCCCAGCCAGCACCCAAGTACAAAGTCAGTGTAATGTCCTGTTGGTATGTGTGAGCAGAGCAGGTAATTGTCCAGAGCATTTACAGCGAGCGAGTGGGCGTGTTGCGTGCTGTCTCTATCACGAAGCAGCTATTTATCTGTGTGCACGGAGCGTAGCTGCAACAACACCAAAAAAAGATACGTCTGTAGCCTTGTCCTCCATCTTGGGTGTGCTAAAACTCAGCAGCGTCATTGCGTCACAGGTTCCGCCACTCTTCCAAACCAAACCGATTATTTCCAGGTCTGACGCACCTGACAGGGACAATCTCCTGTTTTGTGCTGCATGTATGAAAGGGCAACTCCGGACAATGTCCTGACCTAATTATCCAGATATTGTCTGGAATTCATGTGTGAAAGCAGCTTGCAGTATGTTTCAGTTTGACACTGAAACCTCACTGAGGTATTGTAATATTTGGTGTTTTTGTTTTTTTTTGTTTTTTTTTTAAACTTTCACCGATTAATAACTGACCGAACAGTATCTTCATCTACCCTCTCCAACAGACAGAACAAAAGAAGGACCTTTTACATCGATCCACGCTGCCATCCCCAGACCATCGCTGTGGTGCAGACCAGAGCTAAGTACGTAGTACATAAAACAAACAAAATATGAATTTCTTTGTAAAATATGGACTGAACTGGATGAACTCCCTGTCCTGTCACAGCTACATTGGGGTGAAGACCGTCCTGAAGCTGCCCCACGAGATGGACTTCAGCGGGAAGGACGTGAGCGGCGTTCTGTTCCAGTACCCTGACACCGACGGCAGGGTGGAGGACTTCACCGCTCTGGTGGACCGCGCACACAAAGGAGGGGTAGGACAGCGCAACAAAAGACTGACGGGTCTATTCAGTTTTGGGACACGCTCTGTGAATCCCGCTGATGGTTAATTTTAATATGGACTGGAGGGCTGGACTGAGGAGACAAAGATGGTGATTAGATGGTTATTTATTAAGTGCTGGTACAAAGTTTTAAGAGCACTCACCAGGGGTCTGTTCCAAAAAAGAGGGAAAGAAGAGAGGAAAAGAAAGGGCTCTTTTCCACAACAGAGAGAGAGAGAGAGAGAGTGATGAGAGATGGGGGGAGAGAGAGAGAGAGAACTAAAGAGAGCAATCTCTGGGGGCCGGCTGGTTGTATAGTCTTTATGGTGACCTCCACCGACAGATGTCACAAATGGTGTAAAAGCTGAACATTGCTTTGTGACACAAGTTTAACGTTTCAATAAAGATACTATAAGAGTAAATAACATGATGAATATGGTTACATGGAAAGTGAAAAGAAATGGGTAAGCGTGATGACCCATCATTATTACCAAAAAATCGCATAATTCTTCCTCTTATTTATTTTATTTTTTTACTTGACTAGAAAAAGAGGGGACTGGGCCGGCGTAGCGGGGTCAGGGTTCAAGAGAAGCTCCGGAGGCATGGCTCTGGAGGTGCTGCGTTCCAGGCTCTTGCTGTCCCCATAAGACTCTCCAGTCAAACGCAGTGTTCTTAAATGCTCCCTGATGACCGCACCTCCCCTCATTCGTTCAATAAGCGGCAGTGTGTGCGTGATTGTTAATGCCAGCAATGAGTTTGCACGTGTGTCTCAAATTGATAAATGAAAAAACGTGGGTTACTGCCATGATCTAATTTTAATACAGCATTTGCATGCCACCCATTTGGAGAAGGGCCTCCTTATTGTGAAACTAGAACAGTTGCACACAATGCTCGGAACTCATCCCCCGGATCCTTCAATTCCATGATGTTGTTTTGATATAGCAGCGGTGAGCTCCCCAATGGGGGACCTTTTTTTTTTTTAAATCCTTATAGCATTTGATCTTGTTTTCAATTAACCAGTTCTCCGTCATCCTCCCAGGCCCTGGCCTGCTGTGCCACAGACCTCCTGGCCCTGTGTGTGCTGCGCCCCCCCGGGGAGTTTGGGGTGGACATCGCCCTGGGCAGCTCCCAGAGGTTCGGTGTTCCTCTGTGCTACGGCGGACCCCACGCCGCCTTCTTCTCCGTCAGGGAGAACCTGGTCCGCATGATGCCCGGCAGGATGGTGGGAGTGACCCGGTGAGAGGAATAGGAATTCCGACGGTAGCTTTGCTCTGTGCCTCTGAAATATCGTTTGTTTAAGGGATCCTTCTTGGTTCTAGTTCTGGTGTTGAGACCCTAAGGTACTTTTTGCCCCCGCCCCCCCTTGTAACTTTTGAGCTGTATTCAATGTTGTCTGGTCCAGTGGAATGGTGTGATTAGTGTCTGACTGCTAGTTGTGGTCCCACATCTTTCAGAGATGCAGCTGGGAAGGAGGTGTATCGTCTGGCTCTGCAGACCCGAGAGCAGCACATCCGCAGAGACAAGGCGACCAGCAACATCTGCACCGCCCAGGTAGGATCTGCTCCACTACAAGTGTTTTATTTATTTATTTATGTATATTTATTTAAAAACAAAAATTTAAATGCATTTGTTTTTTGGAGGGCACAAAAGAATGTGAAATCTTTCCAGTTTGTCATTTTGGTAGATAAATCATGAAGAAATCAGCAGAAATCCTCAAGACGAGTGAATCAGATTTGTTCCCAGGTGTAACAAATTCATAGGATCGCAGCCAATCATCTTTGAGCCATTATTTGCATAAACCCGCCCCTAGAGTGCATTTGCCCGAATGACTCTTAAGGCTGCTTTACAGTTCTGCGTCGAATAGCGGCCGTGGGTCTCTAACGTCACTGGCGTAGCCCATAGAAGCCGCCGCTGTAGCTTTCGTGCTCCTCCCCAGAAATGTGACTTCCCGTTGGGGCGGTGCAGGACCGCAAGAAGTGTTCCGTTTTCTATTACGTCCGTGCTAAAATAGACTCACGCAGACCAACACAGAACCACGGACGCAAGCACCGGCGCAGAGACCCACGGCGCACCTTCGGCGGCCATTCGACGCAGGACTATAAAGCAGCCTTTAGTAGTGATGAATGCAGCTGTGACTGACAGAATTAACTTGGCCAAAGAGAAGCCAGATACTTATTTAGAAGTGCGATGGTTCCCCTCTTTTCTTTTGGTTGTTAATTAGGAGACTATCCCCAATTCAAAAATCCAACTCCAAGAACTGTATCAAAAAATGGCAGATATGAAAGAAAAGCATGTTGATTGTCTGTTTATTTATTTTATATATATTTTTTTGTAGCATGCATCGTATCTCAAATAGAGAAAAAGATTGCATATTTATTTTTTTATTATCCATTATTTTTATCATCTGATAAACCATGTGCAAGACAAAAGTATTTTCGCCGCGTCTCATTTGTTTCTCGGCGCTGACCCCTGCAGGCCTTGCTCGCCAACATGGCGGCGATGTACGCGCTGTACCACGGTCCGCAGGGACTGAAACACATCGCCGAGAGGACCCACGGTGCTGCTCTGATCCTGGCTGAAGGTAAGAGCTGGTCTGCTTTTAAATAAACAATTACACGGGCGTCGTCTCTCCGATCACTGACTCTATGAACACGCTGACTCGGCTTATATTACATGAATATTTCTCAATGAACTCCCACAACATTGACTCTCTTGGCTTTCTGTTGGGGTTGTATTCCACAAACCATCTCCGCTCCCGACCGGACGACGGCTAGAGGATGAGCTGTGTTGGTGGGAGGTGGGGGGTAAAATAAAAAATCCGCTCCCAGTGACCCTCCTGACCCTGCCCCCCTCTCTCCGTGCGTCTCAGGGCTGAAGCGGGCCGGCCACCGGCTGCACAGCGACATGTTCTTTGACACCCTGAAGGTGAACTGCAGCGTGGCGGCCAAAGACATCCTGGAGAGAGCCGACCAGAGAGAGATCAACCTGCGGATCTACACCGAGGGAGTGGTGAGGATGACCACACCACTCACCTTTTTAGAATAATAAATACAGAGCCTGACAATTGTTATTATTTATTTATTTATTTATTAATGTAATTAATTAATCTATTAATCAATTTATTTATTTATTTATTTATTTATTATTATTATTATTATTATTATTTATTTATTTATTTTAAGCAACTTTTTTTGCTTTGACTTGTATCTTGTAAATCATGGAATAAAAATGGTTGAGTGTTTAACCTAATCTATCTTACCATCTGGTAAAATGACTCAGTGCTGTAAGTTTAGTAAGTCTCTTATAGAATAACCCCCCTTTCCTCTTTTAATGTTCAAGCAATGAGTCAACTCACAATCTTTTTTTTTTTTTTAACACACTTATTAAAAATGTTGCTCTGTACATTGTGAATGAGATCTAGATGAATTTATTTATTTATTTATTTATTTATTTATTTATTTATTTATTTTGGTCCCAAGCGGCTGAATCCCAGTTGTTGTTTTCCCAATACGACTTAATTTAGCTCACAGGGAATCAGTTACTTCAATTACAGATAATCTTTTGGACAATCAAATTGGAAAGCTCACTAACTACCGCTGCTGGGATGGTTGACTGTCTGTGGAAGAACATGAAATTCAATTTCACCGTTTGTCTAAAGTTGAGCTGTTGTTTGAATTTCCTAACCGTCTGTCTGATGGTCTGTCTGTCTACCTGCGCCGTGCAGTTGGGAGTGTCTCTGGATGAGACGGTGACCGAGCGCGACTTGGACGACCTGCTCTGGGTCTTCGGATGCGAATCTTCAGCTGTAAGTCGCCTGTCGCGTGCCTGATGTAAAGTCAACTGAAACACACACACACACACACACACAAACTCCTACTCATTTTTGCGCCCACTTTCAGCTATAATTTCATTGAATCACTACATTAGTCACTGTTCCTTATTTATATTTTTACTGTAATCTATTAATCCGGTTCGCCTGATTTTGAATTGGTTTATCCAATCAAATTCACCAGCGCTTTTGTAGCTAAGTGTCTATTTTTTATCAATTTGTTAAATAAAATTGATGGATTTTTATCAATCAGTTTGTTGATCAATTTGTTTTGGACTGGTTACTTCGGTAGGCCATCATAACTGTACAAACGACACGATTTTCTGTGTGCTTCTAGTTTTCGATTTCGACCTTTCCACTGTTTTGCCAGTCGGTTTTATAACCAGCCACACCTTCCTTTGAGCCCTGACTTGATTGGCCGCGGCTCCAATATCTCCGTCCGCAGGAGCTGATCGCAGAGAAAATGGGCGAGCGAGTGAGAGGCATCATGGCCGGTCCCTTCAAGAGGACCAGCAAGTTCCTCAGCCACGCCATCTTCAACAGGTCGGTGCGTCGCGAGCGCGGCGTGCGGCGTTGGACGTGACGGCCGGCACAGTGGTGATAGGCTTATCGGTCAACCGTGACATCCGTCGCTATAAATACGAGTCTCGGTATCTTTCACGAAAAACGCCGAGCCCGGCAGCACTCTGCGGAGAGCGCCGCTGGTTTTTAAGGCTGACGTTGGAGAGACATGATACTGTATGTGATTCCCATGTTGACTGTTTTATGGCTGCTGCCTTTATCTGGTTTGTCGGCGAGGAACGTGTTGGAGCAGATTGCCTGGGACAAGGTACAACCAGTATCATGAGTGCTGTCACCTCAGTTGGGTTCAGAACGCAGTCTCTCTGTTGTGCGTTATCTGACGCTAAAACCCCAGAGGGCCGCATACCTTTGGGGGTTCATTGGTCGGCGGCCTGACCCAGATGGGTAGATGCCGTTCTGAGAAAACTCCGATTTTACTGCCCTGGAGCGACTCTGAACGCTGAGCAAGGCATTAGTTTAATAATTACAGGACATGAGCCTAGAAGTCATAAAGCACGCATGGAGTACATGACACGTATTGGCTGTACAATAAATGTGTGTATTCACAGTAGAGCTTGTTGAAAGACAAATTTTCTCACCAACGCCATTTTGGATAATTTGTGCGTGCGGGCAGCTGGGGGGGGGGGAAAAAAGGAAATTCAGTACTACAAAGAATTGATTGGGTGAACAGCATGATTAGAACGGTAAATGACCCCTGTGGACGAGCGGAAACCATTTAATTTACGGAATTATACATCTGAATTGTCTAGTTCATCATATCAGAAAAAGGCTGGTACTGGGGGTTGTGAGTAGATTGTGAAATGAGCGACTACACAAAAAGAATAATGTCAGTGTTTTTCCAGCATCTTCTGTGCATCTTCTATTGTTTGCACACGTGGAAACCGTCTATATAATAAGTATTTTGGGCCTTTTTTTGTTTTTTTGCAGCTTTCACTCTGAGACCAACATTGTGCGCTACATGAAGCGTCTGGAAAACAAGGACATCTCACTGGTGCACAGCATGATCCCACTGGTACGTCTGCCATTCATGAAGCAACCAAACCATTGAATTTATTTTGCCGTTCCATGCCTTTTCCATGTTTTATTTTTCCAAGTGTTTTTTTCTAAGACTCAGTTCTGTTTAGTTTCATCAAGAGAGACTTGAAGCACGTATTCCTAATGTGCATTAAAACATTTTTTTATAAAAATTATTTAAATTCTTCCCTGAAAGCAAAAGTCCAAAAGCACGTTGTGAACTGCAGATATGACATTTATACATTTCTCCGTCAGGGCTCCTGCACCATGAAACTCAACAGTTCATCGGAGCTGATGGTGAGTCCGTCAGAGATGTGGCACAAAGCACACTCAGCCAAGCCGGTGTTCTGAGAAGGACTTACAAAGGGACAAAAAAAACGTCTTTTAGTTGATCATGAACCCCCTGTTTGCTCTCCTCTCCGCCGCCCCCTTGTTCTTCCAGCCGATCACCTGGAAGGAGTTCGCCAACATCCACCCCTTCGTGCCTCTGGAGCAGTCTCAGGGCTACCAGCAGCTCTTCAGGCAGCTGGAGAAGGACCTGTGCGAAATTACGGGCTACGACAAGATCTCCTTCCAGCCCAACAGGCAAGGCCAACACACACACACACACACACACACACACACACACACACACACACACACACACACACACACACACACACACACACACACATATATATACAGTACATACATATGAATACATACATACATACATACATACATACATACATACACACACACACACACACACACACACATACATATGAACACACACATACGTATGAACACAGAGTCAGTCTGCCCCCACGTCGTGGCACCAATGGGGCAAAGAATGTGCTCAGGGTCTGTGACTTTCAAGGCAAAATGATGTGATTCTTTCATTAAACGTTATGGTTCTGTAAATTGTTTGCTCTATGTGTAAATTCATATGACAGAAGACACTCACCCAAGTTTAGGTTACTTTTTTAGGGTACTGCAATTTCCATTGCATTACCGCCTCGAAACATGCATCGCTGCACTTCCGCGTCTGAGACCCTCTTGCCTTGGGAACAGAGTGTGAGGCGGCGTCGGGTCATCCCGTGTTGAGACGGCAGATCATCCATTTTTACAAGCCACACTCGATAAAAGCAGTGCGAGCCGGTGTCCTAATCTGTCCGTTCCACAAACGAATCACATACATGAATGGAGTGTTTCATGAATTACCTCTCTGGACTTGGCTGACTGAAGCGAAACTACTACCCCCCCACCCCCAGGTTTTATCAGCCTGCGTCTTATCAGCACCTGTAGCTTTATGAGCGCCAGCGCCCTCCAGATACCACTCAGTCCATCACTCAGACAATAGCTCTCTCTGTGTTCCTCCTCCGGAGCTGTGTGAGTGTGTGTACCCTGCTCTTTGAACTCTAGAGTGTGTGTGTGTGTGTGTGTGTGTGTGTGTGTGTGTGTGTGTGTGTGTGTGTGTGTGTGTGTGTGTGTGTGTGTGTGTGTGTGTGTGTGTGTGTGTGTGTGTGTGTGTGTGTGTGTGTGTGTGTGTGTGTGTGTGTGTGTGGCTCTTTGAACTCTACTCAGCTGTAGAGTGTGTGTGTGTGTGCACGTGCGTCAGAGAGGTGAAACGCTGCGTTGTGTCTGGTGTTTTTCAGCGGCGCTCAGGGGGAGTACGCTGGCCTGGCGGCCATCAAAGCCTTCCTGAACTCCAAGGGGGAGACGCAGAGAACCGTGAGTGCGGCAGACTCTCTGAACACAGGGCCCCAGGGTTTTTTGTGACCACCCACCCCAAAAAAAAACCCCAAAAAAACAATGGAACAAAATAAAACAAACAAACCACTTACGGCTACAGCTGACTTACAGCTGACTCGATGGACCCATTTGCTTGTGGACCTGAGGTCCTCCGCTCACGTGCAGGGGGGTTCAAATGCACAAAACTCCTCCATAACTGTCAGTTTAGAACTATCCAAAGGATCGATTCTGACAGTCCCGACAGTCGCTTCCTCCTCAGGCGTTTCGCAGCGAAAAAACCCGAACCCAACTCGCCGTCGAAGAGCCCCGGGAACCCCGGGCGCCGGTCTGCAGGTTTTCTCCCGCCGGCGTCTCGGTTGTGGTGACGATATCTCAGCTCACGTGTGACGGCGTCGACGGAATGAAATGGAAAAGCACGAACCGCTTGGTCTCAGCCCCGGCGATTAGCCCCGGCGCTGGGTTTTATTGGTCCTCCGGCTGGAAGGCCTCACGTTGCAGATGAATGCGCTTCAAGAAAAGTGAGACGGCACACAAAACACCTTGTTCTGTCTGGTCCCCGCAGACAAATCTCCGTGTTTTGTGTCCCGCGTTTGTTTCTATTTCATTTTTTATTTTATTTTGCATTGTTAGTTTTCTTCTGTTGTGGCGGGGTCTTTTTGCTTTTCCGGCGGCCTCCTTTACGAGCTCGGTCCCATATAGTGGCCTGATCGGCGTCTAACGGTCAAGGTCCGTCCCCGCCGCTCTCTCGTAACCCCGAGAGGGAGGGGCAGAGGTAATGCAATTCAAGGTTCCATATTTGGAGGCTCAGGGGCCGCGTGGAATACGCTGAGCGCGGCGTTCGCCGTCGGTAAACGTTACGTCATCGTCCATGGGTCCGGGCGCCCCGGTCGTCCTCGTGTGACCAGGGGTGCTTCATGCCCCGGGAGGTCAACGAACAAGGGATGGAAATCAACTGTAAATAATAAATCGGCAGCGGGCGGAAACACTTTATACCTCGTAGGTTATTTCAAATGAGGTCAAATGGGGGGGGACTCGATACGCAAAGAAAAACTAATTAAAGCGAAGTACTTGAATGAACCAAAAATAATGCTCAGGGGGGTGAAAATATTTGTCTCCGTGCAATTACCGAAAGCAGCGCTGCGTCGGAGGCAGTGAGTGAATAACACTTCATTTACATTTTGTTGATTTCTTAATTCATCTTCCCTTTCGTGTGTTTTTTTTTTACTAAAACCCGAAACGCAAGTGTTCCATTTGTAGACGTTGAAAAATGATTTTCCGTCAGAAAAACGGATAAAACAAAAAAGATCATTCAAAGGGATGAAGATAAATAAGGAGAGGCGTGTTACGGTTATCCTGACGCGTCGCTCACTCTCGCCAAAGTAAATTTAGACTGATTGGATCTGGCGTCGTTCATCGATGAGATAAACGAGCACGAGGAGAGAACACTGCAGCGTTCCTTTTAAAGCAAGGAGAAAAAAAAAAAAAAGATTCAATAGGACTAGTAAATATAATGCACACTTCAAGGTGGAAAAAGTTTACACGGTCCCCCCTTGAACAACATATAATTAACGGATCAACAAATTATTTACAGAAACGTAAATGAGCTTGTAATTAACACATGGGTGACATTGATGGTGATTTTTATTTATTTATTTATTTAGTTTTAGTGGCTTCCTTGTAATCCAGGGTTGAACCCTTCGTAGCGCTGGTTTTACAATTTACAGCAACACGGCCGCTCTCTCACTCCCCGCCTCCAGGTTTGCCTCATCCCCAAGTCGGCGCACGGCACCAACCCGGCCAGCGCTCAGATGGCCGGCATGAAGGTCCAGGTGGTGGAGGTGGACAAGGACGGGAACATCGACCTGGCGCACCTCAAGGCCCTGGTGAGAGCCCTGGGGCGTGGCTCTGGAGAGGGGGCGGAGGAGCCACGAAAACTGGATCAAAGATGACGGAGCGGTCTAAAATGATGCCCTGCGTGCGGGTGACGCTTTCGGTTTTAAATAAAAATAAAAACATTTTCCCGGCAGGTGGACAAGCACAAGGCCAGCCTGGCGGCCATGATGATCACGTACCCGTCCACCTTCGGCGTGTTTGAGGAGAACATCAGCGACGTGTGCGAGCTCATCCACCAGCACGGCGGACAGGTGTACCTGGACGGCGCTAACATGAACGCCCAGGTGAGGCCCCCGTCTCTATGGTAACCGCAAGTACCCCTTGTCAGGGGCGGTAACTCGCTGTGGCCCCTCTGGTGGCGGCAGAATAATTACAAACGGACCCTTTTTTTACATGCAAGTCCAAGGAGCCGGAGACAAACTTTTAATTACAAACGCTCCTTTTTTTTTTTAAAGCATATTATACAAAAATATGATTGCGTCTCCCTGTTGTGCTTTTATTTTCCCTCAAACCCTCTTTTGAAAAGATGTTAGATTAAAAATGCTTTATTCTTTAAACTCCGGAGGCTGTGCATGACAAATAGGAATAATAATAATAACAAATATATATGTGTGTTTGATCTAAATCAAATAGTTCAACAGTACAACACCCTACTCAGAAGAAGATTTTTTTTTTTTTTTTTTTAACAATGCTCCTAAGTTCTGCAACACTCTATTCGCTTAAAAAACGTAGTCTCTTAGCTTTTTAAATGTATATTTTAATGTTTTCTTTTGTTATGAAAAGGCTAAACACGATGACGAGCGGCTGCGCCGGCTCTGGGCTCATTATGAGTTTTGACTTTTTCTTCCTGGCGCGACGAGGCCTTGGACCTGACGCTCGGTGCGTTTATTTTCCCGTTGCTTTTTCCGTCCTTCAGGTGGGTCTGTGTCGTCCCGGAGACTATGGCTCGGACGTGTCTCATCTCAACCTTCACAAAACCTTCTGCATCCCTCACGGCGGAGGAGGCCCCGGCATGGGGCCCATCGGGGTGTAAGTCTCTCTCTCGCTATGAAAGCTGCGCTTGTCTTGGGACATAATCCCCGCCCCTGACCACAGGAATGGGGGATCTATCAGCAGCATCCAGTGCTGATAGTACTGGTAATAAGCTGGAGTACAGGTGGTGGTGAGCTTTTGTGACTTGTGATTACATTTTTCTTTTTTTTCCCATTAAATACTTTTTTTTTTCTGTACTTAAAGTCATCTCTACCATTTGGTTCAGATGGACTATAAAGGGTTAAAGACCCATGAAGTTCCAATTCTGCATCATGTCAGTTTTATATACAAGACTGAACTGAATTGAATCAGTGTATTATAATCTTTATTCAAATAGATTTTTGGAAGTAATTCTTGGAATTGGTTAAAAACCTCCCCCCTTGTACTACAGTACGGTTCAGTCATTGAAAAGGTGTTTTCAAGGTGCGTCACATGCAGCTCAAGTGTCTTTTCTGAACTGGAAAGAAACTTGAACTTAGGTTTGCTCATTCCATCCGGAATGGATGGTGCATAGTTCAAATTTCCAATATTTTTAAGGACGCTTGTTTTAACGGCTTGGTGTCATGTGACGTTCATTCTGAAAAGGAACTGAATTCTATTGTTTGTGTTAAGTTGTCTGGATCCATCTGAGGCTGGGACTTGATGATGATGATAATGATAATGATGATAATGTCTTCATGTTCCCATGGTCCAGGAAGTCCCACCTGGCTCCCTTCCTGCCCACCCACCCTGTGGTGCCCATGCAGTCCGTCAACGCCTCCAGCTCACTGGGCACCATCAGTGCCGCTCCCTGGGGCTCCAGCGCCATCCTGCCTATCTCCTGGGCCTACATCAAGGTCAGCAGGGCGTCAAAGTGTGTATGTCTATGTGTGTGTCTGGTTTAATTAAGTCATTGAAAGGAATTATTTTCTGAACACTGGTTGTCAAAGTGCTTTACATTATTTTAATGGAATTAAAATGCTAATAATGAAAAATCAGCCAAGCAAAATGCAATGCATAAAAAATAAATAAAGTTAAAATTGTATAAAAAGATGCAAATCAAAAGGCACGGATGCATTTCTAGTACAAATAAATTATAAAAAAAAAATGTATTGGGTTTGTTTTTATTTAATTTCTTTTAACTGTAATGATTCAGTGGCTGTTTGGAGATGACTCATCGTTTAACAGCACTATCTGACCATTCATCCCTGTGAGGAAATTCAGGAATAATAAAGTGTTATCTCATTTATGGCAGCAATGCCTTCCCCATGGAAAACACTGGATGTTTTGATATTAACTGTGTGTGTGTGTGTGTGTGTGTGTGTGTGTGTGTGTGTGTAGATGATGGGTTCCAAGGGCCTGGCTCACGCCACAGAGATCGCCATCCTCAATGCCAACTACATGGCCAAGCGCATGGAGGGACACTACAAGGTCCTTTTCAGGGGGAGGGAAGGTGAGACTCTGTCGTCACGACAACGTCCAACTGTCTTGTCTGCTTGCTCGTGAAATTCAAATAAAACTCTTCTCTGTTTCCCGGGTCTGTGCAGGTTTTGTGGCGCACGAGTTCATCCTGGACGTCAGGCCGTTCAAGAAGACGGCCAACATCGAAGCCGTGGACGTGGCCAAGAGGCTGCAGGACTACGGTGAGAATGTCAACCTGCATTTGATTTGTTTGTTTATTTTCAAACACGTTGTTCAGTGGATCCTGGCAGGCCTTCAACACGCATAATAAGCAAATAATACTGTTGTATTGGCTTTAAACACAAATAGGATGGATATGCACACATTACACCAACATCACTTCCTGATGAAGAGTTCAACTCAATGTATTTCAAATGTATTTAAGGCTTTATTTTATTTATTTATTTGTACTTTTTGGGGAATGCTATAACTTTCCCCTGTGATTGTTTATAAAAAATTAAAAAAAAAAAGGCAACAAAGGTTCAAGGAGTTCTTCCGTCAAAAAGTCTGTTAAAAAAACAAACGAACGAAATGCAAATTCATGGCGGAATTGTTGTTGCCAATACGTTTAACAACTCCTCCATGAATTATCCATCTTAATAAATGCATTTTACATTATTGAGAAGAAGATTGCCTTTTGGACGTTAAACATGTTTTTTTTACATTTTATTAACCACCAATGAGCTGTTCATCACCCCAAATGCTCGAACCAGAGTGCGTTGCCTTTTAAACCGTCAGAAGGTGTCTATCCTCATTTCCACCTCCGGACAGTAAGGTTGTATTGCGTGTTGCGGTGCAGGGTTCCACGCCCCCACCATGTCGTGGCCCGTGGCCGGCACGCTGATGATCGAACCCACCGAGTCGGAGGACAAAGCCGAGATGGATCGTTTCTGCGACGCTCTGCTGGGAATCAGGCAGGAGATCGCAGACATCGAGGAGGGGAGGATGGACCCTCGCGTCAACCCTCTCAAGGTGTGTGTGTGTGTGTGTGTGTGTGCGTGCATGTGTGTGCGTGTGTGTGTGTGCGTGTGCGTGTGTGCGTGCTGTTTTTTGGGGATGGGTGCTTTCATAACATTTCTGGGCGGCTCTTTGATTGTTTCAATACTGTAACTTGTACTTACTGACACTTGCCCATATTGGGCTCACTATTTAGCATAGCCCTACTTCATATAGACTGTGTACATGTGTTTCTCTTTCTTGACTGCACTGTTTTTGGCTGCTATAACGCCTGAATCTCCCTCCAGGTAAATGTTAAGAGTTTTATCTTATTGACCCAGAAGAGAATTTTAAACGAGAACAGTCTGACGTTTATAAAGTTGCATAACTTTAATGTAATGCAACTTTGAAGTCGACGTTTATCTATTGCGCAATATTAGGATAAGGAAATGTACAAGCGCTAAAATGTACATTTCCCTGCAGATGGCCCCTCACTCCCTGGCCTGCATCACGTCCTCCACCTGGGACAGGCCCTACTCCAGGGAGATGGCCGCTTTCCCCCTGGTGAGTCTCTCCCCTCGGCCCCCACAACCACGCCCACACCGTCAGGGTGTCTGCGGGTCCTAAAAAGATTGAAATGACACAAATATTAGGTCCAAGTCACTCGTCTCGCATTTCTGATGTTTCATTTCGACGTAACGTACACTGTCTGAGTCGTACATTAATTATTGTTCTCAAAATGAATCACTGACTCTGGACAGAGAACTCAATGTACTTACATGTCTAAAATACTGGTTTGACTTATTCCAGTTCCTCATCACTTACTTTGCTTTCTGTCCTAAAGAAAAATGTTCTAATAACGTTGTATAGAATGATGTAGTTCATAACCTGCCCTGTTCCGATCTAAGTACTAGTTATAGTATTTACCTCTACTAGTAGAGCTTATATGTCCTAACATGACACTTGAAGTTCATTAAACTTTGCCCCTAAAAGGGTCTTGGAGTATTGCAAGTACGTACTGTACATCTGGTATAGGGCAAAGGTACCTTTACCAAATACAGTATATAGTACCTACCTGCAATACTTTATTGAAGAATCAAGATGAATTGTCAAAAAATCAAAGTTCACGTTTCAGTCTTCATTCAATGCCTCTGGTATAAGTTTCTATTCAAATTTATTGGCATTGAACAAATTTTCCTCAACCCAACTGACGAACTCTGCATTCCATCCATTGCAGCATTTCCCAGATTTGCGCCAAACTACCCTTGAATTTGGATAGAAACACAATTGTAGAATCTTCACGATCCACTGGCTCAAATAATTGCGATTTATACAACGACTAACAAGAAAGTGGAGTGATAAGTGCGACCGACTCAACCCGACTCGCCCTGTTTCCCGTCCCCTTTCTCGCCCGCAGCCGTTCATCAGGCCCGAGACCAAATTCTGGCCGAGCATCTCCCGGATCGACGACATCTACGGCGACCAGCACCTGGTGTGCACCTGCCCGCCCATGGAGGCGTACGAGTCTCCGTACGAGGAGAAGAGGGCCTCCTCGTAGGCGCCGTCCCCCATCCCCTCGAACTATTCCACCTGGTGCAAAAGCTGCGGGGGTCCGGGGGCTCTGCCGGGGGGGGGGCTGGGGGGCCCACCTCACCACGCAGGTCTCCGCGTTTCCAAATCCTCCGTCAGAATCCCCGCAGAGAGGCGTTGGCCCAACCAGTCACTCCCGTGTCGATACGAGCCCACATTTTTATTATCTTGCATAAAATAGCTGCCTAGTCTCTCGCTCTCTCTCATATACTGGACCAGACGGACGTAACCTAGTTTGACCTGTAGGCTTTTGTTAATATTTGCATCCGGATGTTTAATAAATGTGCGTTGTGATATGTCATATTAAATAGGACTAAATGTTAATTTTTATCAACACTGTTTTCTAATCTCAAAGTTGTTTTGAGTTATGGCCAAGACGATTGCAGCATTAAATCTTGTCTCTTTAAGGACCTGCTCGGTGTGTTTTAAGTTATTAAGTCAAGCTGCTGCAGGGACGGCTACGTCAACCTTACAGCGCCACCGGGTGGCGGCGGCGGCAGCTGGAACGCTTTCTCCACAACATGTCAAGAGGTGAAACGTTTCTGGGATTAACGTTCCCGCGACGACGTCGTGTCTCGCGTCCCAGTCTGATTTTCTCTTTGAAGCAGGGTTTTGGATTTAGGGGTCTAACCCCATCAGGGAAATCCCAAAACCAGATCAGACACTTAAACCACAAGTCCAGTAATCGCACTATCAAAAATATTTGATATCTACCTGGTGAGGGGTTTGGGACCCAACCTGCACCAAATAAACTAGTTATGTTCAGCCATATCTTCTAAGTCATTGATTTCATTTTATTTATTTATTTTTTTAAATGTTTTTGTTGCAAATGGCTCCAGATACTCAGCATTTACTTTCGTTTAATTGCTCAAAAGTCCATTATTCTCCCCCCCCCATCCCTGCAAAATGACGTTTTACACGTTTTGTGTAAACGATTTTGTGTCGTCATTTTATACGAACAATTAGTGATCCTGACCTCAGGATGAGGATATTTTTATTGTCATGCCAGAACATGTTATTCATGAAAGGGAAAGTAAGGTACTCAGGTCCCGCTGCAGGTAAAAGTGATAAAACCACAAAAGAAGCACACAATAAAAACACCCAATAAAATGTACAAACAATGTTAGTAAATAAACATAATAGGATACAAATGTGGGGTCTAAAATATAAACAAGGTGAAGTGAGCCAAGGTGCAGCAAAGCCCTGAAATGAACACCATAATAATAATAATAGCAGCAGCAACTGTTCAGTGAGATGCAGAATTTATCAGTCTCACAGCATCAGGGGGAAAAAGCTGTCCCTTAGCCTGCCTGATGGGATGGAAGTGGTCCATTTGCAGGGTGGGTGGAGTCCCTCATGATGCAGGAGGCCTTTTCTCTCACACACACACACACACACACACACAGACGTAGAAAGAAGTGAGGACCGATGTGCCATGACGGGCAGGTACACCCTCCTCAGAAAGGAAGGAGGCGTTGGCGAGCCTTCTTCACTGCGCCGGCTGTGTCCATGCTCCAGGTGAGGTGATGTGCGACGTGCATCCTCAGGTATTTAAATCAGGATGTATAGAGGGAGGGGACATTTTAAATTCTGAAATGGAAGCCTAGTTCACATCCATCCGCAGCCTCAGTGTTCTCTTCCGTGCCCTCACTCATCTCGCCTCCGCCGCCAATGCCATGATTTAGAGCAGTGGTTCTCAACATGAGGTCCAGGGGTCCCCCCAAGAGGATTCAGGGGGTCCCCAACAAAAATATTTCTAGTTAAACGCCACAATTATTTAATTTCCAGGATTTTAGCACCAATAGTGTGTGTAATGTACAGTAATTACATTTTTGATACTAGTTTGGTATATTAACACCAAATATCTAAAAAATATATATCTCTGGGATCCCAGAGATAAAATCTTAAATGGGTTCTGTGGCCTAATGCGTATCAAATTGAGGATCCTTAATACAAAAAAAAATTAAGAATCTAAAATGTAGCAGATTAGATGTGTTGATGTATGTATGTTTAAATCAACCAAGAGTTGAAGCTACCTGATATACAGTATATACAGTAAACATACCTGAATATATTTCTTAATTAAATCCTGACCTCATATTCCTATTCCCATATTTAACTTCCTCACTAGCGGCAGGCAGACCCACGAGGCCCCAGTGGACCGGAAGAGCATAAAGAGCCCCAAGCCGTTATCGAACTGCTCCAGGCCCACCATGGTGGTGACCTGGACCTGACCTGGTCGCCGAGCAGCCGAACATGAAGGTGTGAGGCGGCTAGAGGAGCAGCACGTCCCAGCCTGTGACGCGTGGCCGACGGGCTGCAGGAGCAGCGCCCCCGCCCAGCAGGACGGCCAACGTGGTCAGCAACTGCAGGTTCCCCCACAGCTGGAGGCCCGCCAAGAAGCCACACAGCTGCCTCCTGGCCGGGTCGCTCACGGACGCTACGGAGAGGAGGGAGGCCGCCCGCTACCGATCCATCCCCTGGCTACGGGCGAAGGGCACCCGGGAAGATGAACGGGGTTGGAGCTGCCTCACCTCAGCAGGGACCAGTGGAAGATCACTTTGGCCTCCGGTGTGACCTTGACGCCGCGGTTGTCGAAAAGTCCTTCCTCTGAATCATAGACACGTTTGCATTGACAGGCTCGCCGTACGTTCACTGGATGGGCTCGTTTCTTGGCCCGTCAATGCAGTGAACACAAGCCAGACGGGAGAATGTCCGCCTGTGGGGGGGATCTTTTTCCATGCACAACTCTGCTGCTACTTGGAGGGACGGTTGTGAGATTGTTTTAAAGGAAGAGATCAACATGTAAGCTGGCATTGATGACCAAATATTATTGAGCTGGAAAGGTAATACTACAAATAGTAAACACATAGAAGTTCCAGCAGAAAGCGCAATGGGGGAACAAAGGCACCGAGCGCAGATCAAAGACGCAGGCATCAGCAGGTCACCAATATACGGATGGACTTTGATTTTCATTCAACGGACGATATTGTGCCTATCCGAGAACGCTTTCCTAAAAATGACGCCTCTTCCGAGCGGCGCACAATCAATCCATTTCGACCAAGTGAGATATTTAGAGATCTTGGGAGAAAACCGTCCCTATCCTGGTAATAGGTTCTTCATTTTCATCGCTTGCAGGAACCCAAGGCTGAGGCACGGGAAGGGGAGGCCCCGGGGTGGCCGGCAGAACCACGGGGACTGCTCCGTGGGAGAGCTGCAGGCTCTGGCCACTGGAGCTGAGGGAGAGGAGGGTGTGAGGCGCTAAAGCATCCTGACATGAATAATAATTCACTCTTTTACTTGCCTTGGTGTAGTGCGGCCGTCGTGGTGGAGGTGATGTAGGACGTGGTGCCTTTGGATCTCCAGGAAGAAGAGGCTGCTTCTTTCTTGGTCTGTGCTGCCAATTTTACTTCCTGTTAACCTGCTTTTCCCCCCGTTCACCTAATTCAATTAACCTAAAACACACAATTATGAGCAATAACATTATGAGCAGAGCATTTATTGTAAATGTTCAAGTTTTTGACCTGCGGCGTGTACGTCTTTCTACCATTGCACTGTTTTCTATTCAGCTATTTTTTCTTATTGTGCTCAACATCGACACACGAGCAGAAAAAACTTGAGTCAAGTTTGATAAAAACTCTTTTAATTCTCACACCACTTGCTTCACAATGAAAACAAAAGAAAAACAACAATATTCTGGATTTTTAAATCACCTCTGTATGAACGTCATTTACACAGTCTGTCCATCAGCAGATCAAATATAGTTCTATACTATACTTTTGTTTTTAAAAAAATATATATAAAATTGTATTTGTACACAAAAAATACGTATTTACACACATAAGAAACCATTCAGCGCTGATATTCTTTGGACAGGGGACGAGGTTAAAGCTAGCCCTGCTAGCCACACACACACACACACACACACACACACACACACACACACACACACACACACACACACACACACTAAGCGGCTCCACTAGAGCACATGGGGGTGGCGTGCCTTGCTCCAAGGCACCTCGGCAGTCGTTTCAGAGCTGATCCAGGACGTGAACCAGCAACCTCCTGTTGAAAAGCAGCTTCTTCTCTGGCCCGAGGCTGGCGCCCCCCCGTGGCTGGGCAGCAGTGACCTCAGGATGCGTCTCACCGCCCGAGAGCAGAGGGCACATGAGGTACGTTTTTAACAGAAAGGTCTTTTTGTCTAGAAGTCCTTGGTGTCCCTGAACAGGTCGACCCGCAGCGTCAGCTCGTTGAAGCACGGACGCAGGCCGGGGTCGCTGTCCCAGCACTCCTGCATGATGTCGTGCATCTGGGGGGCACAGGACAGGGGGCGGGGCGTGGGGTTTTAGGATGGAGAAACACAACACCGCATGATGGTCAAAAAACAAATTGACATGACCTTTTGTTTATTTATTTATTTTTCAAGTATTCATTTAATGTTGGTCTAAAATGATATACATCTTAATCTACATTCCTGCCCTGTTTTAAGTTTCATTGCATTAAATTCTTGAAACGTTGAAATGATTATTAAAGTAAACATGAATCTTTATCTTTGGCAAATGAACGGCAGACAGGCAGTAAAGTGGGCGTTCTTGATCAAGTACAACGGCGAGGACAAGTCTGTCTTGGCAGGTGTCACAGAAGAGCGATACAACCGCTTTTCTTCCAGTTACCCAACATTCTATCATCTTTGTTTAGACAAAGAGGATTTGGTTATTATCATCATCATCATCTGAACCATCCATCTGTCCATTAAATATACAGGAGATAGGTCACACATGTTGATACAACACCTACATCGTCATCTGGTCTCATCCATTTGAAGTATTATTACTGTAACCCCGGACAGCGTTGGTGTTGTAACCCAGCTTTCCCGGGGAACATTTCTATTGATATCAACTCATAAACTCTGGTTCATTGCGTTCCAGGACATAGTCCAATGCACAGGTAGTTCCAGGCAAATGGCCCCAAAATATAATAAAAAAAAAAAAAAAGATAATCATGAAAAATGGTAATATATTCATCTTTGGCAACTGGCAGTTGCAGAACACTTTTACATATCCTGTAAAGCCAGTTTGAGAACGATCTAATTTAATGCCACTGATTACAAACTGCATGACATCGCACATAACGCTCCGAAAATGTCCTTTTGTGGCTGGATCACTGAAAAGAGGAACGTGGGTGGAGCTGGCGTCCTACCTCGGTGGGGCAGCCGAGGGGCTGGGGCAGCCGGCTGCCTGATTTCAGGAGCTCCGTCAGATGGTAGACGATCAGCTGACCCTGCTTGTCGTTCCCTATCATGGCCATGAACATCTGAGTGACCGGGAGAGAATAAAATAATAAAAATAAAAAAGGCAGGTGATGCGTCCCCCTCCACATTGAGAACGCGTGCATTTGTCTCCTCCAATAAAAACAGTTTTGTGTTTCCTCTACATAAATAAAGATATTTCCCCTGTAAATCGATGAAGAAAAGGCTCAAATTGGTGCATTTAAAAAAAATCACCAG
Organism: Zeus faber; assembly: GCF_960531495.2. NCBI lineage: Eukaryota > Metazoa > Chordata > Actinopteri > Zeiformes > Zeidae > Zeus > Zeus faber. The sequence continues at coordinate 6,589,911 of NC_137203.1, forward strand.
AAAGCAGGAAATTAAATGTTTGACGCTCGAAATTTCTCGGGGTGGAGGGGCCCCGGACCCCCCGGGTGACCCCACCGATGTTCGAATGAAACCTACGTCACTGAGCGAGGTGGAGGAGGGGCCTCAAATAGGTATTGCCCGAGGCCTCCAAACCACTAAGTCCGCCCCTGCACACCAAGCACAGACACACTTCTACAAGGGAGCCGTTATTATAATAGAGGAGACATTGTTATGAAATTGGTTATTTTAATGTTTAAATATTTTAAATAAAATGTTCACTCTTTTATAAATGTCTATTCACGTTACTTTAACTGTATTGTTTTCAGAAAGCTTAAAGCTCCAGCAGACGCTGAGCCACACTCAAGACGATTATATACTGCGTGCACACACACACCTTATTTATTGTGATTATTATGAGATAATAAATTATAATAAATGTCCAAATTCCTTTTTTTTTTTTTTTTTTTTAAATAGACCTAGATTTTCAATTTGGCAATGGGCCAAGTAAAACACCTCACGCTACAAAGCTTGTCGTGGATAAACAAAGAGGCCGTTCCAAATAAACAAAGCTATCTTGGAGAAACGGAACAAAGAGAAGGCTCACGGCAGGGGGGCTGCAGTTCTTGTCGCTGTGTGTGAACAGCTCGTACAGCACGACTCCGAAGCTCCAGATGTCCGAGGCCACGGAGAACTTGTTCTCAGTGAGCGACTCCGGAGAATACCTGCACGCGCACACGCACGCACACGCACGCACACGCACACAGTTCAAAGACAGACTTTAAGACCCGTTCAACGTGGGTTTGACAGAATAAAAAAAAACAGACCAATTCAGTCACTGAAAAGCCTGTTGAATATTTACAAGACGCAATATAGTAAGTATATGTATATATCCTGTGTATATATATATACTGCACTACATGCCATGAGCAAAATTACATTCAGATTTAAATTATGTTCCTAATCCTCAATTAGGAATCCTATTTTGGGATAGCACCAAACAAGACTTTAAGTCAAAAATAACGAAATACTAAAATAATGCTTCAATACTTCTGTCAAAATGGCCTCCAGACTACGGCATGGAGAAAGCCAACGTAGACTTGATTGACGTACTGGCTTTTCAGATGGTTGAAACTTAAGATAAGACAAGCACTTAGGATCCTTCCTGTAGCGAGACCCCTCAGCACACCACCAAAAAGCCATAGACAATCGGGCTGTTCTGCTGCACGCCGGGTGGTTTGGGCCTTTTTTCGGGAGGCTCTCACCAGAAGATGGGGCTCTCTCCCGGCTCCCGCACCATGTAGTACTCTTTATCCTGAGGTAGAACCTTGGTGAGGCCGAAGTCGCCGATCTTCACCCTCTGCTCGCTCTCCACCAGGATGTTCCTGGTGGCCAGGTCCCTGTGGATGTACCTCTTGAGGGACAGGTACTCCATTCCCTGCAGCACAGTGGCGTTATTGCGTTATTGCAATTCAAGTATCCCCTTGTTTCGGCTGAATGCCACTATCATAGTATGAGCCTCAAATAGTGTAATACACATACTAGGGCTGCATATATTCTTCTATATTCACACTCAAATCTGTGTGCTTTATTATTTTTAATATTCAAATGTATTCAAATTTTGAGTGCGCAAATTTCGTGCGTTTTCTCCAAACCAAGCAAATAAAAACTCCAGATGTATTTAAATTACTCAGTTTACTACGTCTCGCAGATCGCAGATTACCCCTGAAACATATCCCTCCCTCGTTCTCACGGCCCGGTGGCAAATGCCGGTGGTTGGGAACCTCTGCACCAGACGACATTGCGTCAGTGATGGTTGGGTTCACTTCCCGCTTTCAACGCCACATCTGTGGAATTACTGGACATTCAGGTCAGAGGCTCAGCACTCTCCCCTGAACACACAGTGAAACGCAGGAGGAGAGGGAGGGGCCGCCGACGCCGACTTGGCACCGTTACCGGGAATATTTCTCTCTAATGTGTGTTCGCTGTGCAACAAACTGGATGAACTTATATTGAACTTTATTGCTCATCGCATGTGAATTGATTTGCTATTGTTCTGTTCGCCAAAACATTTATAATCAATTATTTATTTATATATATATATATTAAAAAAAAATACACAATCAAACGTCAACTTCAGCATTTGAATAGTGATTTTTTTATATTCAAATTCTAGTCGAGTTTAGAATTTCGTTTGTATTGTATCGTCATTCGTTTGTATTGTGTGGTGCGCTTTAAAGCAACAGTAAGTAACTTTTTTAACCTTAAAATAACAGCTTCATAACTGCAATTAAGCTTTTTTTTTTTTTTTTTCTCAAATGACCATGTGAGGTCTTGCATCGTCTTAAAACTAGATCTCAAAGATTTATCTAGATTTTTTTATTTTCATGTCTCTGAAATGGTTTGTTTACCTATTCAAGCTTCAATACCAGAAATAGTAGTGGACATTTTGTTTCAGAAATGTGCATTCACATATAGATGAGGCCAATTATTAATTGGGTCACGTCATGTTTTTGCTAAAAGATGTTTGGAAAAACACTGAAGAGTAAAGCTGAACTGGGAAACAGTTTGTTCCAGCTTAATAAATCATTTGAGCATGTTTCATCTGCAGCCGTCAGCCTGTACATCCTTGAAGCGCACATCAAGCATGTAACCTCAGCTCTAGTCTAGCTAAACAAAGCGTACAACAAAGAATATTGCGAAAAGGAGAGGAACCTGATCCTAAGCTTTCAATGGAGCTATATACTGTAGATCCGTTCCCTTCAAACAATCTGCGCTGGTCCCGTACCTTGCAGATCTGCGAGGCGTAGTGCACCAGCTTGTGGTGGTCGATCCTCTCCTTGTTCTTGATCAGGTAATCTCGCAGGCTTCCGAACGGCAGGTACTCCATGATGAGACGCAGATTCCGACGGCCTGAGGGGGGAACGCGCGGGAGGTGAAGGAAACGGAAACGGCCACGACGCGTTTCGTGCTTCCTAATGAATGGCTTTCCGCCGTCACGCCGTACCTGCGCTGTAGCACACGCCTTTGTACTTGACGATGTTCTCGTGCTGCAGGGACTTGAGGATCTCAATTTCCCGCTCAAAGTCGCGGATGTGCTCGGCGGTGCTGTGCTGCAGCTTCTTCACCGCCACCACCTCCCCCGTGTTGTCCTGCAGCGGGTCGTACCGGCACATCTCCACACTGCCAAAGTTCCCCTGGCGGGAAAGACCACGAAAAACAATGTGGGGAGGGTGCAGCGTAAAATGGGTTTACTAACGGGGTCATTGGAAAGAACTGAAAAAAACTAATTGTGTGCAACCGACAGTCTTTTCATAGCAAAGATAAACATCTGTACCGAAAATGAAAGATATAACGAGTCCACTGCACCACTGTGTCTGTAAATACACAGAATCTGTGTGTAGGCGAGTGCAGAACAAATGTGATTTAAAAACCAAGCATCCAAGGAGTGGTGCTGAAATGTATTTAAAAATTTTATTTATTAAATATTAAACAAGAAAGAGTGAACAACGTGTTAGGGATGCCAGCTCTTTGTCAGCCCTTTCTGACTGGCCTCCTTTTGATGGAGGGTACATTAGGGGCACTTTACACCGAAGACAACGTACGCGTTACCTTGCCGAGCAGCTGCAGGAAGATGAGGTGTCGCTCTTCGAACTGGGCGGGCTCTTGGCTCTCGAAGCCCCCGGTCACCCCCCCAGGGCCGGGCGTTCTGTTTGGCAGGATGTCGTTCTCCATGATCAACTCATAGTCTGTGGACACCAAGGACAAGACGGTGTGTTGCCTCTGAAGGAGCCCTCGGTTTTTCTCCCAACGGGAGATGGGGACACGTTGAGTAATCAGCCAAGTTACAAACACCAAGTCGACCGGTGAGGAACAAAGAAGATTCTCCCCCACACGAGGCTACTAGCCAGTGTTAATGACAGAGGGAGTGAAAGTCAAAGAGGGACCGCTCAAACAGTTTGCCTGTTGCCATCCAAGGTTCGCAGTCGGTCGAGGAAAGGCTGCGTGAGGTCATCTTTGAAGTTATCGGGCTAAAAGTTGTAGAAAATACCAGTGAGGTGTTCTGCAGCTTTAAAGCGTATGCGTTTCTTCTCCACCTCTGTCTTAAAAACATGAACTGATTCGGGACCCGAAGAGACAAACAGACACTGTGACAAATGGAAGGGACCCCAGGGGAGGTGGGGATGCTGGAGGATGGGGCATGCTGTGACATTTCACAAGAGATATTTGAGATTCAGGTCCAGCACGACCTAGATCCTCTCTGGCAGCAGCTCTGGTGGGCTGACGGCTGCACAACCCTTCATCAGCTGGCTCTTCGCCTGTTACTAGTAATTACTAATACTATTACATTTTAATTAAAATAATTCATTATACAATTTTATATATATATATATATATATATATATATATATATATATATATATATACACACACAAACACACACAAACTACTGGAATTGCAAATATTTATTCAAATAAAATCGAACTATGTCATATTATATCCGATAATATATAATATCTGAGGCGTTCATGCCGATCAGTGGACATCGCACACAAAGCTCCAGATACATTTTACTTTCCACAGTCAGTAAACTGCAGACAGACAGGCTGGTTAGAAGACTACTAGTGTAAAAACCCAAATGGGGCACTGTCCTTCTATTGTGGCTCAAAACAGGGACCAAAGGAGAACAATGAGGGTGGAGAGGAAAATTACATTCTGAGTTGTTTTACGCATCATTTATTTTGAGGAGGTCAACATGAGACTAATATTTTCTTATGCAGTAGGCACCACTTGGAACCACTGGTCAAGCTAGTGGCTATTTGTCCGTTTGACTGGCTGATTATCTGGCTGGCTGGCGGGAGGCTGGCTGGCTGTTTAGCTAGCTAGCTGGCTGGGTGGATAAGAGGCACGGTGCACTCACCAGGGGTGAACAGACCATGCAGATCCCTGACGATTGCACGGAACGTGGGCCTGAACGTGGGCTCGTAGTCCATGCAGCTGGAGATCAGGTTGGCCAGCTCCGTCCACTTGGGGGTGGGAAGCTGGTGGCGGTCGTCGTAGAACAAAGTTTTCTGTGACACACAACCGAAGAGAGTTGGCGCGAAGCTGCGGCGGGGCAATGCCACACAACAAGGGTCCAAATGGTCTAACGTGCAATTCATAAAATAGGATCAAATCAGATTCAGGTTTGAAACTAGTCCGGCTGTTTTTTTAAGGTACAGCGCCAAACCAATGCACGTCTCCCCCCTCCGGTCACCTGAGCGTTGTCCAGAGCTGCCAGGGGTTTCTCGCCGCCGCTGCAGATCTCCCACAGTGTGGTACCGAAGCTCCACTTGTCCCCCGCCAGGCTCAGATTGCCAGGGTCCTCAATGCACTCCGGGGGCACCCAAGGTATCCGCTCAATTAGGACTGGAACGAATAATAAAAGAATAAAAAATTTTAAAAAATGACTGAAAGGGTGGCTGCAGTGTTTTTTGTGCCATTTTCAGATTCGGTGATTGAAGTGGAGTTTAAGTAGCTCTCTCTCCTACTCCCACATTCTGGCTTCTACTACGGTACAGAACCATACTTAAAAACTGCTGCCATGCAGACCTGTGTGACTCTCGATGCCTCCGAATGTGTTTGAAATTCAGTACAATTGATCGTTAAAAAGTTTATCTGTGACCTCCAACTCCAAAACCTTCTGATTTATATTTCTCAAAATGACCACTATAAAACTGGACAAACAACTGAAGTTTTGAGTTGACTTCCACGGCATCGTCTCAGGGTCGACCGTCTCCCCCTGCTGGAGGAAAAGGGCCATAGCACCAACATGGATCCGCCGCAGGTTCTCACCGTCTTTGGGCAGGACGGTGATGCTGATTCCGGGGTCTCCCAGTTTGATGAAGGGGGGGCTTCCCGCCTCCCGGATGAGCAGGACGTTCTTGGCGCAGACGTTTCCGTGGGCAAGGTTTTTCTCTTCCTGCAGTCAGACACAGAGAGGCCGCCTTTTACAACGGAAACAGATCCGGAACCAACAGGGCCGTATTGGACTAAGCCGTGCGCGGCCCTTCATGACACGGTTCTGGGCAATGGAGATGAGCTGTATATCCACAACCTTGTCATTTGGGTTTGTATTTTGGTGTTAACTTGGCATTCAACGGTTTTTATACAATATGGTTTGGGTTAGGGTTAGCTTTTTCAAACTGAATGCAGGGGGCTTTACCAGGAAGTGCATGGCCCAGGCGAGCTGCTTTGCCACCTCCAGCTTCCACAGGATGTTCACCGTGTTCTTGTTCTTTTTCAGGTAGGTGTCAAGCGAACCGTACTTCACATACTCCTGCACCATGATGTCTGGAAGAAATCACAAGGAACAAGTGATGTTAAAACGTGGAGCCTGTGAGGCTCGGGCTCGGTGCTCAAACCTCAAGTCAAACGACTCCTTTGTCAATATCGAAGGAGTGTTACAACAAATGTCCTTTAAAGATCAACATGAACAGCGATAGCCGCTCCCGGTTGCCTGGGGGCTCCGTGCAAAAAGTTTGGGCAACACGGAGCATCCATCAAATCAGCTTTAAGAATCGTAACTGGCATTGATATAATTAGAGCGGCGCTTGTTTTGCCCAATTTAATTTTTTACACCGACTCCACGACTAATCATTACTACATTCCTATAGACAACTAGTAGTTTTCTTAATCGAGTTGCTGTTGTTGTGGCTAATTCCATGCAGCTCTTTGCAAACCTTAAAATAAATGAATAAACACACGTTTTGCTCCTTTTTCCTCTCGGGGGTTTGGGGTTTTAGGGTGCTGTCAAACTGTTACTGAGATGTGGTTTGTAAAGCCCTTTGAGACCTTAACTGCTATAAAGTGAGTTTGACTATTAAGAGCAAACTCCGGCATTTTCTTATTTATTTATTAAACCCAAACCTTATTTTGGGACAATCGCGACCACACCTACCTCATTGTACTATGTAGCAGCTCGGTGAGCAGCAGTCGGCTGAAGCTAATCCCTTAATAGTGGATAAATAAAAAATGTTCTGATGCCAATCACTCGGGTGTCTCGCAATGATCTAAAAACAAGATTTAGGTTAAAAACACTGCCGTGTACCTTCCAGTCCAAAGAACTATTAACTTCATTAACTATTCAGACGCTTCAAAATACATTTCGGATCACTTGGCCTTAAAGCAGCACGATGTAAGTTTTGGGATTTGGGGCCCCTACCGTTTCTGAGTGCAATTGCACTTTTACACCACTGTCGAAAAAAATATATTTTACCGGACAAATTTGAACCTTATCCGTGACATTTCAATAACAGCCTAAGTTTGAAACGCAAATATAATGTCCACCTAGGTTATAGCAGACACTCGACGCTTCAGCGAACAGTCCACGGCTCCCCACCGGAGTCTCAACCATAGGGAGACAGGGCCCAGGGATCGGCCCCCTGCTACCGGTGCAGGTACCAGATGTGCTCGGCCTGGCACGAGTCAGAGGGTGAGACAAACCCTGTGGCACAATGAAAGCGGGGCCAACGTGTGCCGGCGGCCCTGGCGCTATTGTATGAGCACTCATCGTATGAGCTTTATTACCGGACATTTTGACCGCCAAGTTTATAATTTATCGTCTTTTCTTTTTGTTTCATTTTTTTAAATACATTTTTCCAGGCAAAAAAAAACGGTAATTACCACAAAATCCATGCCAAACATCAAAGAAATTACGTAGTGGTGTAAAGCACAACGCACTTATCCCTTGATTTCGTACCCAAACACAAAACGTACATAGTGCAAGAACAGGCGTTCGAGGGGGGGGAGTGAAAGAGGTGCCATTCTTCATATTACAATGATGATGATTATGATTTTGAAGCTGTTATTTTAAGGAAGAAAAATGACAGTGTTGCTTTAAACAATCAACGTCACTGGATTATGGCTTGCTGGCAAAAACACGATTAACTTCACATACTTTTACACCATAAACATCTTCGATCAGTCAAACGAATTCTTAATCAAAATCCACAATGCGGGGGCAGGAATTTTGACACAGATGCCTGGAATCAAATTATGCAATCACATTGTGTTTGCCAATAAAGCTTTGTGAATTGAAATTGAGAGACCGAAAGGAATAGAGGGACAGAGACAAAGAGAGAGAGATAGAGTGCCAAGGAGACTTAAGTATGGCGAGAAAAAGAGAAAAGAAAGAGCGAGACGCTACTTACTCTCTTCCCCGCAGACACACACTCCATAGTTAAGGACAAGGTGCTTGTGAGACAACTGGCTCATCATGCTGGCGGCTTCAAAGAAAGACTGTTGAAAGAGCGAGGGGGCACATCACTCCACTTCTCATGATTATAGAAGAAAAACATGTCATTATTGAACTGGATGACTTTGCTAGATGACATTCTTTTCTGTGCCATGATATCCAATATCCGAGGCAAATTAATCATCCAAACAAAGAGTACACAAGAAAGAGGGATGGTGTTTGATCTGAATGAAGGATATCGAGTCAGTTTTTACAAACATCACAGTTCCTCTGTCCTGCTTTACATTTAATAAACCAACCCCCACCCCAAGCCTTAATTTATATATTGCTTCTTTGACACCAAATGCATTACTACATATTATTATGCTAAGAACGGCTGGACTGTCTGCGGATCACAAGAAACTTCAACCTCAACTGATTCCCATTTACACAATTTAATGGAACAAGTCATGTGTACATGTTCTCTGCAATATCCAGAGAAGTGACGGACCCTCTCTGTAATTTTTAAACACACTTTTTTTAATTCAGATGGGGAGACAATACTACACTTATGGTTTAAATTGTCCAGTAGATGTATTACGCTCCATTAATGGAGCTGCAGCTCCACAGAACAGGGACTGCGACTCGGCTGTTACACAATCAGCCACAGTTATGAAACAAAATAGGAAAATTAGATGATTGTGCACACAGAGCCACGGTTTTGACGTTGAATAAAAAAAAAAGAAACGAAAAACCACTGGTTATCCCATTTAAGATTCAAGTAAGGAGTATTCAGATGACCCAGAATTGAACAACTCCTGTATGTCTAAGGCTGGTGTCGAACCTGTACGGCCCAAATTTATACAAGAATGCAGAGAACAGGGATCAATAACTGCAACTTGATTTCTTCTTCTATGCTGCTTTGAAAAGGGAGAATTGATGCCTGAAGTAAACGGAGGAGGACAAGCATGGCAAAATTTCCTAAAATAAAATGATTGAATGATGAATATGAAAATATTGGCACCTCATTTTTAAAATTAATTAATGACTTAAATAAAAAAAATGAAACTATAAAAAGTAATAAATAGACCAGAAGGAAAAATCTGGAGAAAAGAAAGTGAACTTGGAGGAAAGATGAGGGTAAACTGGGATGTTGAAAAAAGGTTAGTTTAGAATGGAATTCTGGGGCTTGTAGTGCAATCCAAACAGTCAATCCTATGGTTTTTAAAATCAGATTCAGTCAAATTCAATCACTTGTAACGGCCGCCGGGATCAAAGGGTGCGCGTTTCCTTTCATTTGAGGGCCGTGACGCCAACGGGAACACTAAGGCTACGTTCAGACTGCAGGCCCAAGTGGCCCAATGTGACTCAGATCAGTTTTATTTTTTTATGATAGTGCAAACAGCACAAATCACATGGAATCTGATATTTACAATTCGGAATTGGGCCACTTTCATGTGGTTTCTAAATAGGACATTGGTCTGTGCATGTGGGTCAGGTCAGGACAGCGACCTGTTCACACTGGAAACTGATATTGGCCCCATTCAAAAAAAAAAAAAAAAATGTGAACAGCCAAACACAAGAAAATTTAAATAAAAAAAAATCTGCTCTGATCAATAAATCAGAATTGAGCACGAAGGCTTGCCGTGTGAACATAGCCTAAGACAACCGTCAAAAGAGATTAAAGACAATTACCAGATGGCGGCGAGAGGGGGTAACAACAGACATATTCAAATCCTCCTTTGTCCCCACTCACCACTCCCAGACACCCACTGGGGCTAGTAGGGAACCTGCCAAAGGGCCCTGCTCGTTGACTGCAGATTATTTTACAAGGACATTTGCATTCTGCAGCTCTGTGTTTCCCAAAGAGCAAGATTGGCCTGAACTAATGTCTTAATCAATGTGTAATCACCATGCTGTTCCTTGGGTGGTTTTGTGAAGAACGATACTATTCTCAACTTTAGGGGATGAGAAATGTCCAAATTAGAAATGTGATCATTAAATGTGATTAAGTTGTTGTTCCTTGTGTTGAGCTTGGACTCCCCCAGGCGTCCACAGACAGGAAGTGACTAACCTGTGGAGTCTTGTGTTTAATGCCCCAAACCCCTGATTATATCATGTGTCACCCATTTTTGTTTAGGAGCACCCTGAATGTTACACCCACATATCTGTTTCACTCCAGTAAGAGTAACCCACACGTTATCAAACTCCTCTGCTGTCTGACCAATTGCGCCAATATGAAATGAATGCTGTTGGCACTTAAGCACTAAATAAATCCCGAAACAAGCAAGATAAAGTAAATTACCACATGATATTGACTTTATCTTGCTTGGTTCGGGATGTATTTCCGTGTGTGGTTCTCTTTTTTTATTCCAAGCCGAGATTTATTTGGCAAACACAATTTTAATATCCCAAATGATTGAATGAGATGGATTGCAAAATTCTAATTAGTAGTAGGAGAGTATGAGAAACAAGTGAGACGCAATCGTCTCCAGCTCCCTTGCGCCGACATCCCCACTCACCTTTACTTTCTTTAATGCGTTTCCACGAAACCTTTTTCTCTTTGTCCCTTTTTTCTGAAACCACATTTCCCGTGCCACGACTCTGCCAGGTCGTCAAGATTCTCAGAGACACTCTTATGTATTTTCAAACCTTCCGTTTAAACACCGCCCCCCCTGTAGAGCCTTGCTGATAAAACCCTAGGTTTATTAAAATATTTTTCTGCCGTTGTGCGACGATTGTCATCAGGTTATTATTGGACGAGCCACCAACTCCTTGGTTCCAATGAGTGCAACCGATGCTTCGAATCTGCCGACTCCAACCTACAATGTAGCCGAGCCCCGGAGATCCCTGCCAAGCCCCATTGCCGCATTTCGGTGTTTCGGGCCGAATAATACATGGGGATCCGCGGTGTTATACGCGGTACTATCAAGGACGAGACTCCAACCATCTGGAACCGATCCTTTGTTGTCCCAGGAAACCAGCGAAACCAGTAAGCCCGGGATTTCGGGAAGCTCAAGCTCATGGCAGCTGATGGTTGGGCACTGTGATCTTTGTTTTATTATTTAGCTTAGAGAGTTAAAGAGTTAGATGTGTCCTGCAATTCAATCTATAGTCATACTGCATTTCCACCAGAATATCTTCTATCTATCTATCTATAATTGTTTAACTTGTATTAACTCACATTAGGCGTTTTTGCACTGCAGGAACTTTTTCATGGTTCTAAGAACTTTTGGAGGAACAGTCCCACTTTTTTGTGTCTGCACTGCAGGAACTAGGAACGATCGTAGTTCTTGCAACACTGTTTGGAGGGACTTCTCCAGGGCAAGGACTAACTGGCACAAGAGGAAACTTCAGTGACGTAAGTGCACGGGGATCGGTCCCGACCCAAGTACGCGGTCCCTCGCTGGTCCCTCAGACTGAGGACAGTCTGCCCTGTTCAAGTCGCATCGCTCTGGGCGGGGACCAGCCCACATACAGTCGGCGGTAATAAAAAAACAAACAAACAAAAAAAACAATAAAAATATTAAACAATGAAAATAGTATTTTTATTGTAGATCTATTTATTTGATTTTCCAACGTTAATTTAATGAAACAAAAAATCTGCGTGCAGTGTCCCGATGTGTGCCCTTGCCTTATGAAGGTCGGAGGTAACTTTTAAATTGGGCCTCTAGATCTAATATGAGTGAAGATTCATCGACTGGATTGCTTATTTCTCGCCTCAAATTTGTTCAGAGGCAGATTTTGGTGGACTCATAAGGTGAAATAAGTGAAAGTTACAGAGTAAATACAACACCGAACGAAATCCCATTGGCTCACGTCACTTAAGAGTTCCTATTGGTGGTGTGAATGCAAGCAGAAAAAAAGCCCTTGAAGGTAGATCTCTAGTTCTCGGGGGACCCCAGTTCCTAGTTCCCACCAGGGAGTCCCCAGAATTGTTTTGTCCGGAAAACGCCTTCTTATTACGTAGACCTTTTACCAGATTATTGAACCCCTTTATAATAAATTTTAAAAAGCAGTTGTGTATTTCTCTGATATCCTGTTTGAGACTTTCTGAATGGAGAGTACGGACTGATTAAATTAACTTTTAACTTTCAATTTTTTTTATCATAAAATTTGTGGCGCCAACTAAATGATACATATTACTTATCATTTACATTTACATTTAGTCATTTAGCAGACGCTTTTATCCAAAGCGACTTACAATTGTTCAAACACCGACGGACGCAGCCATCAGGAGCAATTAGGGGTTAAGTGTCTTGCTCAAGGACACTACAGCATGCTAGCAGGAGGAGCCTGGGATCGAACCAGCAACCTTTAGATTACTAGACCACCAGCTCTACCGCCTGAGCTACCATCCCCATACTTATGGGTCTTTATCACGTGACACACTTGTTTAATTCTATTTTTAGGGCCTAAAACCATTGGTTGTGGATGGAGTCTGTTGTTTATACACTTTTTAATTTAAATTGGTAAGGTGCGATGTCTTAAAAAAAGTTGCTAAGTGCCGTTTTGTAACATCACTAAACTGCAAATCTTTACAGCAACTGTGTCTGATCCATGTGCAAGCTACAGACCTCAGAGTAATTTCTGTGGGTGTGGTCGAGGACTTTCATGACGACATCTGTTTGGTGCATGAGCCCGTAGTCTCCCAGCTCTTTTCGAACCCCCTTGAAGATCTTGGTGAACGTCCCCTGGCCGAGGCTCTCCATCTGAAAGGAGGACGGACAGTTGGCAGTGGTTTGCTGAGAACGGCTCCGGAGGAAACTAAATGTTCTCCAGTCTCTGAGCAAAGGGAACTATGAGTAGAAGAAAAACTCCAGGGCTTACAAACTCCAGATCCTCTTTCTTGATCTTATGGAACACCATCTGGCTGATGTTGTGATGCTGTAGTGATGGCGAGGGTGGCACATCTAAACCTTTGTTGCTCCTGCATACCAGGAGACACGACTTCTCTGTCAGAGGAAGAAGAAAAAACAAAACAAAGAAAACAGCCAGTGATTATTACAGGTATACATGAATGGACACCATTTCCACATCTTGGATTAGAATGACAGTGAGACCATTTCATGTATGTCCACCCTGTATGTCCATCTTTTTCAATAAATGTAATGCTTGTAAGAATTTTTGGTCACATCTTTCTCAAGTATTCCACACAAGTAGTACGGTGGCTTGAGGAAGTATTCAGACCCCTTCAAATTTTGCACACTTTGTGCTGTATATGTAATTTTAAATGGATAAAACTGCAATTTTTTGCCCATCAATCTACACCCAATAACCCATAATGACAAGGTGAAAACATGTTTTTAGAATTTTTTGCAAATGTATAAAAAATAAAAAACTGAAATGTCATTTACATAAGTATTCTGGCTCTTTGCTGTGGCACTCCAAAGTGTGGTCGGTGCATCCTGTTTACTTTAATTATCCTTAAGCTGTGTCTAGAACTTGATTGGTGTCCACCCGTGGCAAATTGAATTGATTGGACATTGAATACACTTTAGAAAGGCACACACCTGTGTATATACACAGTAAGCCATGGAGCTTAAGGAACTCTCTGTAGACCTCCACGATAAAATTGTGGTGATGGCCAACTCTTCCTAGAGTCGGCTGCCCGGCCAAACTGAGTAACCAGGCAAGAAGAGCCTTGGTCAGGGAGTTGGCCAAGAACTAAATGGGCACTCTTAGTGAGCTTTGGAAGTCCTCTGCAGAGATGGGAGTACCTGCCGAAAGGACAACCAGCTCCGCAGCACCTTTATGTTAGAGTGGCTAGACGGAAGCCACTCTTGAATAAAAGGGAGAAGAGGAAAAAGACTCTCTGGTCTTATGAGACAAAAATGTAATTCTTTGGGCAGCACTCCAAGCACTTTGTCTGGCGAACAACAGGCACTGCTCATCACCTGGCTAATACGATCCTTACATTGGAGCATGGTGGTGGCAACATCATGGTATGGGGGTGCTTCTCACCAGCAGGGACAGGGAGACTGGTCAGAACTGAGGGAAGGATAATTGCAGCCAAATACAGAGAAGTCCTTGAAGAAAACCTGCCTTAGAGCGTACGCAACCTCGGACTGAAGTGATGGTTCACATTTCAGCATGACAATGACCCGAAGAATACAGCCCGGACAAGGATGGGAGTGGCTTTCGGGACAAGTCTATGACTGTCCTTGACTGGCCCAGCCAAAGCCCAGACTTAAACCCTGTAGACAATCTTTGGAGAGACCTGAAGATGGCAGTTCACAGACGCTCCCCACCCCATCTGACGGAGCTTGAGAGGATCTGCCATAACGAAAGGGATAAACTTCACAAACCCTGGTGTGCAAAGCTTTAAGAGACTAACCCATCAAGAACACTCTAAGCTGTAATTGCTACCACAGAGGCTTCTACAAAGTAGTGAATTAAGGGTCTGAATACAAATATGTAAATGACAGATTTCAGTCTTTGATCTAATACTTGTTTATTTATTTTATACATTTTCAAAACTTTCTAAAAACATTTTTTCCCTTTGTCATTAGTGGCTATTGAGTGTAAATTGATGGGGCAAAAATGGCCATGTGATCCATTTAAAATTACTATCTACTATTTAAAATTATCTACAACACAATGTCTGCAAAAAGCAGAGGGGTCTAAATACTTTCTGAAGCCACTGTATATATTTGGTATGAAGGTAAATATTATATTCGGGCTTTCATACTTTGGAAATGTTGACTGACACCGAAGAACAATTTCAACAAAACCAAAATATGGATCAGATAAGACAAAATGTTTATGCTGAACATAAGACCTCAGAAATTCATATTTAACACTATTTAATAACTGCTAAGGTCTAATATTTGTAAAACTGAATTTAAGACATTTTAAGACTTAAAATGTTGGCCAGGACTATATCTTTTTAAGATCATGAATGGACTATATTTCATATAGTTCCCTTTCCCACAAAACTGCTCATCGTTAGCAGTTAGGGACACCAGTATACCAGTATCTTGCGCAACAACACTTCAACAGGCCACCGGGAGCAGTCACGGATCGAACAGCAACCCTCTGACTACAAGACGACTCGCTCTCGGCAATATTTGCAAAAAGGGAACCAAATAAATTGCTCAGCATTATTCTCTTAAGGCCTTGGCTCAGCCCTGTTAAGTGCCTACCTTTGGATTTGGGCGGGCAACACTTGCTGAACTGGAAGATGACGCCGTCGGAGCGCACCGTCTCCTTCTGGTAGCAGGCCAGCAGCTCCTGCAGGCTGCTGAAGTTCCTCTTGGTTCCACTGAGATTGAACTCCCCGTGGTCCGACCTGGTGATCTGACAGTGCTTGTATTCTACGGTGTCGTACACCTGCCAGACAGACAGACTTGAATTTTAATTTAAGTGAAATTATTAAGTTAATAATTTAAAGCTGATTTTGTTAAAACTTTTTCTCCCTTCGGGATTTTGTAGTATTTTTGTGATTGGTGTGACAAAAAATGCTTGACTTTGCTTTTCTCAAAATTGTGTTGCAATTTGCAACCTTGGAACATGGACTTTTCTTTTTTAATACCAGTGAAGAAATGGTCATACTTCCTATAACACATTCTGCATATCACAGAAACAACTGTACATTTTCAGCACTGACTCTTTTTTTATCTTCAAAACATAAATAACCATTGGCTCAAAGTGACGAAAAAAGAAAAAACTGTGCTTTTGCTTGGGCGTTCAATCCAACACGCCGTATGCACCAAGTAAAATCAGTACTGTACAATGGCTGCAGTGGTTTTGCTAAATATTCAAGCTCGCAAATATTGTGTAAATTGATATAACTTGCATTAATTATTGTCAACACAAATTAAATTTCAACCAGACACGCTGCATATGACACCAGCTCAGTGGTAGTACAAATGAAAAACAATTAACTATGAACGTTTACTGAGTTAAATACGCAAACGTTAAGACAGATCAACGGATCACAAATTGAGATTGGTTGTATCCGTTGTCAATCTGTTTTTTTTTCCTCCTCTTTCATTTTAGGTGATGGCTTCCTTTCATATACTTCATTCTCTCTTTATTCTATCAATACATCACATACCACAACAGGAAAGGTGAGATAATACTTGTTGAAGTCCTTAGGGCTGCATCGCAAAATGTACAATCCCCGCTTGTTTCCAGACTTCTGAAGCTTGTTGATGGCAAACTCCATTCTGATAGGAACAAAGACATAATGCTGTATTACAGGCAATATTATAACATGACCTTGAATCACTTTGGACACCGGTTAACAGGATAACTGACAACAGGATTAAAAAAAGAATACCTGACTACGACGGAAGAATGACAGACAGTAAGACAAAAGTAACAGCAAAAGAGACGGAAAAAGAGAGAAAGACAAGGATTGCTGGCGTTCTTATGGAACATAAAAAAGCTGTGCTCTTGTGATCCCACAGGTTGTCCACAGGACAGAGTTATTGCATGCATTTTAACTCTGTCCTAGATGCAATGGCATACAAATAATCGGTGTATGCCAAGCAAACTGACGGCAGAGGGTAAAAAAAAAAAAGTAACAGCATAATTGTATATCGCCATATACAGTAGCCAACATTACAGGTCATAAATTAACTGAAGCTTTATTTAGTCCGAAATATTTTATCTAAGGCTTTGGTTTTCTTTTTACTGTATGCTACTTACTAATCATACTGTGATCTACTTCAGCGTACCTGTCACCTGCCCATATTTGGCTCACTAGTTAACATAGTCAGCTGTACAAGCGCTACTCCCAGTCAACTTGTTTTTAGATGTGTACATATATTTTTAGGGCTGCCCCCAAATAGTCAAACAAACGTTAGTCAACAAGAACTGTCTTATCGACCAAGTTTATCATTGGTCGGTGGGTCGCCGGAAAAAAACAAAAAAAATAAAATAAAATAAAAAATACAAATATTTGAATAATAACAAATCGGGAGTTACGCCTCGTCAAATGAACCTTAAAACCTGTATGGATGGACCAGTGAATGAAACGCTATAGTGCTTTTGATTGGAAACACATTTTTAACAAAAATAAGTGTTCAGTCTCCTTGCTGGTTGTTCTGACACATTCAGAATAATTAGAGCACTCGATGAGCGGCTTCATGCGTGCGCGCTGCATGAAATCGACAAGTCTGAATCCTCTTCACAAACTAGCGCTGGCTCCGGGCTGGTGCTAGCACCGATTCGCAGTTGGTTCAACTTGGGAACGGGTTTGATTTTCAACGGGAAAAACGGGCCCCAGAGCCACGTCACTGCACGTACGTCGCTATCCACTGCCATGCACGCCCACATGTATGCGCGAATGCACGCAACATATGCGTTTTTCAAATTATTATTAAAGTCGCTTATTTCTGGCATCTTAATATGATCTTTTAGGTCAGCATTTCCGGCGCGCACGACCAAACTGGTATTTCTTTTCTTGGGTTAGTTAATGAGAAGGACAGAACATGAAAAACATCTATGTAAACACTGAGAAGTAGTGTAACATTATTATTATTATTGCAATTGTGGTGAAAACCGGAAAAATTGGGTAGGAAATGTTGAAAACCGGGAAGGGGAGACAGAGCCGGTGAGCCCCGTAGCCTTGCGCATTCAAATTATGTAAAGAAAAAGTGCGCTCCAACGCAATAAAATCCCTAACAAGGGGACGCCGACACCGAGAAAACTATCGTCTGCACGCCCTATTTCAGTGCAAATTATGTCAATATGTAATTTAGATGTGTACAATAATAAAATAATGATAGGGCCTAATAAGTTTATCGGATGTAATGTTTAACCAGTATAATCAACAGGCAGCTCACTTCATGCCAGCGCACCGTGCAGCGCTTGTAAGTTAAATTTATATTTTAAAGTGGACAGATTACCTAGCTCGGAGATCCCCCACAACATGGTTTTATAGTTTTTTTGCTGAAAATAACACTGATGTGATGCATTCGAGCCATTCTTACATGGGTCCAATCCACCCTGTCTGAAAACGGGCTGTTTCAATGGGAGGAACCAACCTCCCGAGGCCCCTTGTTCTGTGAGCCGATGGGATTTGAGAACAAGTTCCGGGTTCTGTGAGTCAATGGCTTGGCTTCCGGGTTTTGTTTAATTTACTCCGTTAAATTTCACTGATTACACCTTATCAGTCCACCAAAATCTGTTTCTGAACTAACGTGAGGCGAGAAACAATCCAGTTGCTGAATCTTCACTCATATTAGATCTACAAGGCCTCAACTAAAAGTCTGTTCCGTCGCCCACCACAGTGTCGGGACCAGCGCAGAGCTTGGAGCAGCGCGGGATATGGCGGGGCTCGGGGGCAATTACCGAAATGTCGGCAAATAAATCAGCTCAATATATCTACGGCTGTGTTTGGAGAAACACAGAGCCGATTGCGTGCCGCAGCTTATAATAACCCAACGTGGGGACACACACACACACACACACACACACACACACACACACACACACACACACACACACACACACACACACACACACACACACACACACACACACACACACACACACACACACACACTATTTCCATCGTCTGCAGTTTAGTCACAGACATTTGGTATTAATTCCTCTTTCTTTTAAAAAGTTTTGTGGTGGTCTCTGCAGCCAACAACAGAGCACTTGAATGAATTGAACTCCCATGAATAGCTCCTAGCTTCGATGCTTCGATCCAGCGGATCCGGTGGCGCTTCAGCCGTCTCAATGCTACGTAGTTGTAAGGCACCAAGTTGAACGGCTCGTTTTAGGACATATTTCCTGAAAATGACAGCTAACAAACCACTGACCCGGTCTTATTTCACAATTTGTGTTTTAGTAGGCCCATAAGAGGCCGAAATGTATGTGCACAAGCACTGAAAAGGTGGGGTTTGCATAATAGGTCCCCTTTAAAGGCCGGTTATTAGGTTTTGTATTATCTGTAATGTGGCACAGTGTTAGTTCTGACATTCTTTCTCAGCCATGGAACTCAAACCATTTTCTGATGCCCCAAAAACATGCATTTAAATAATTAAATAAATATCGTAAACGGGCGACTAGTCGACTAATGGCTTGAACTGACGACTAATAGTCGTGGGACAGCCCTATATTTTAGTTTTATCTCTTTTTTGACCCGCATTAAACCCCACATGATTATTCCACACTACACTTACGAGATGGGGCCGTGGCAGTGCGAGCCGATGGCTTCCAAAAGCCTGGGGGGCGCCACCTCCTTGCAGAGGTAATGGTGGGCGTCCGCAGTCAACCGGTAGTAGCCGTCGATGAGGGACACGAAGGACAGCGCCTCCGCCAGGTTGGGAAACTCGAGCTCCTGAGACAGGAAGTGACAGGATCCATCATCAATAGTGTACAGCACACAACTGATGGACCGTCAACCTACTCGCCAAAACCTCTAGCAGGTGCAACAGTGTGCGCAAGGGCTTCCATTTTGTTCTAACTGGTCCATCTTGCCCTGCAGTGTACAGGCAGTATTACCTTCTTGCCGCTGTGCATGTTGATGGTGACCACCCGGCTCTCAGCTGCACCTTCCTTGTTGGCCTGCTTGACACTGATGTGGGTAACAGCTGGGAAGTCGCACAACGTCTGTATCTCCTTGCGGTAAAATAAAAAAGACTGACAGTTAAGAGTGCATGACATGACCGTTATAATTGTTCAAGAGTCCGTTCTTCAACAAGTGAAAATGAAAAAAAATAAATCTTCCAGAGGTTCAGGTGGAATATGGGTCCTGTCCTGGGCCCCTCTCCTCTCTGGGCTTGAGGCCTGCCAACGGAAATTGGAGCAAGCCGAAGACTGCCTCCAAATTTTACCAATCTGAGTTTTTGTGTGATAAATAAATTTGTATGTAAAGATTGTAATTATTATTTAATTAAAAAATAATTACTATGATCATCACGTCACATCACATCATGGACTGGGAGTTCCACACAACTTTTAATACATACAATGCAATCTCTGAAAATCAAATTGAATTCAGGGTTTACATATATTTTGAACATTTTGAGTACATTCCCCCAATAAAAAAAACAAGCGGAGCTCTGTGGCAGATTTGAAAGGATAGCAGCTGGCATTACAGTTTCAGTATGTTTTCCCGTTATTCTGCAGCCCTGGTGAAGAGCCCATTAATGTTGCTGTGATAATGAGCATTATCCCTCAGATCGTGGAGCATGGCGTCCTGGCGAACAGTGTGCTTTTGGGAAAATGGTCCATTCACAAACAATGAAGATTAATGGTTATTAAATTCATCTCAGTCCCTGCTATTTTAATGACTCAAGTGACTCATTAGTCATAGGAATGGCTTCTAACACATTTTCACGCATCATTTCCCTATGTGTCTTTGCAGATCAGAGCTGATTCGCCGGGGTAGGGATGGGGAGGGGAAACAGCAGAAATGGCTCTCGGGAGATGCCAGTCGTATGCAAGTCGGGGACCTCAATCATATGTAAGTTGTTCAAGGGGAGGTGACCTGAACCAGGGCTGCACGATTCTAGCTAAAATGTGAAATGACGATTTTTCTCCCCAAGAACTGAGAACACGATTCTCACACGATTATTTTTTCAATAAAAACATTTATTGTTCTCTTTCTTAAACAGAAAACATAACATAAAGTATGTGCTTGACTTGAACTTAAACATGACCAAGTGACTTAAACTTAAAAGTCTCTTGTAACTAGGCTTGGGTGGTCGTGCAAAACTCCAATCGCCGATGTGCAGGATTTATTATTTACAAGTAAAGTATTTACACAAAAACATCCAGTTTTTACAAAATTAAGTCCCATAGTAAAGGAAAGCATCGGGGAGACGTGCAGTGGAGACGGACAGATTTTATGGAACAGTAAGTTGTCGGTTGTGTTTAAAAATGTGGTTTCATACGTGTAGGAAACAAACAAAAAATAATAGATCTAAAATAAAAAGACGTGGCGCAGACGGCTGTCTGGAGGAGAAACAAAACAAACTGTAAAAACGTCTTCAATTATTTGCTGTTATTTATTCACCCCTTTGTGCCAGTTAAAATATTTTTATTTATATTATAAATAAAATAAATTTATATACACATGTATATTTATTAGAAATAATAAACATTTTTTTTGCCATCCTCTCAATGGAAGTTGGAGCTGACTCTACTGCGCATGTCTGCGGAAGTTGTGAAGAGAGTGAAGGAGCATGTGTAGATGCCGTTTTCTCTGGAATACCGAGCGTAAATGGCTTAAATTAAAACTGTGGATTGATATAAAAGTAGTTTATTAAATTATTATTTATTTATTTTTATTTTTTTTAAATTGCATGGAGGCTGTTTGGTGCAGCTTGTAGCGTGGAAGCCAATGGAGGACCTGGACATGGTGGTATCGCGTCCGGTGGCAGGCTTGGTAGTTATTGAAGTTGAGGCTCCAGTTTATTACTCGTATAAATTCATATAACTGACACAAAATAATTTTGTTTAATATATTTGATTGATATCGCAACTAGTATTTTTCCGAGAAGAAGTCAACACGTGAACGCAGCGTGACGTGAATGCATAGGGGAGTAGGAGCGACTGTTGCTACTGAATTGACGCAAATGCAGATAAATCAGAAATCGTCATCGTCATTTAGAAATGAGATCGCATTAATCGTGCAGCACTAATCTAAGCACAGTCAGGGTTATTGGTCCATTCCAGACATCCTCTTTCAGTAAACCATAGATCCAAAAGGATGCAGTGAAGAGTGTGGATATATTAAAAAAAAAAAAAAAGTACTGTTAAAAGAAATACTATCTATCCATCCATCTATCCAAGACAGTTATATATCCACCCATCCATCCAGATAACTAAATATACACCGATCAGCCACAACACTGCCTAATATTGTGTAGCTTCCTGTCTGCTGCCAAAACAGCTCTGAACCGTGGAGGCATTGACTCCACAAGACCTCTGAAGGTGTCCTGTGGTATCTGGCATCAGGACGTTAGCAGCAGATTCTTTAAGTTGTGGAAGTTGCGAGGTGGGGCCCCCATGGAACGGGCTTGTTGTTGCACATCCCACAGATGCTCCATCGGATTGATATCTGGGGAATTTGGAGGCCAAGTCAACACCTTGAACACTTTGTCATGTACCCCCAAACCATTCCTAAACTATTTTTGCAGTGTGGCAGGGGTCATTATCCTGTTGAAAGAGGCCACTGCCAGCAGGGAATACCGTTGCCATTAAGGGCTGTACTTGGTCTTCACAATGTTTAGAAAGGTGCTACGTGTCAAAGTAGCATCCACATGAATGCCAGGACCCAAGGTTTCCCAGCAGAACATTGCCCAGAGCATTACACTGCCTCCACCGGGGCTTGTCTTCTTCCCATAGTACACCCTGGTGCCATCTCTTCCCCAGGTAGGCGTCACACACGCATCCACCCATCCACATGATGTAAAATAAAATGTGATTCATCAGACCAGGCCACCTTCTTTCATGACTCCATGGTCCAGTTCTGATGCTCATGTGCCCAATGTAGGTGCTCTCAGTGGTGGACATGGGTCAGCATGGACACTCTGACTGGTCTGCGGCTACACAGCCCCATACGCAGCAAGCTGTGATGCACTGTGTGTTCTGACACCTTTCTATCATAGCACCATTAACTTTATCAACAATTTGTTCTACAGTAGCTCTTCTGTGGGATCAGACCAGACAGGCTGGCCTTGGCTCCCCACGTGCATTAATGAGCCGTGGCCGCCCATGACCACGTCGACAGTTCCCCTTGCTTGGAAGCTATCTCTAGCTATCACAATTTGGCCCTTGTCAAAGTCACTCAGATCCTTTTCAGATTTCCTGCTTCCAACACATCAAATTCAAGAACTCACTGTTCACTTGCTACCAGATATATCGCCAATCAATGTTATTCACTTCACCTGTCAGTGGTTTCAATGTTGTGGCCGATCGCCGTACTTGTGGGTTCCGAGAGGCAACTCTAAATCTGCAAGACTGCATTTAGTTATAGCACTCCAGTTGTACCAGAAAACACCTGCACATGAAACAAAGGAAGCACTGCTATGGCAAGTGCCCACCAGCTCAGCAAGTACCCACCGGCTCAACGTCCTTGAGACTGTCGCGACACCACTGGATTCCGCTGTCTGCTGCCACCACAACGGTGAGATGCCCGCCGGAAGGCTCCTTGACTCGGAAAGTCTCGGAGTAGAAGGCCCCCTCCAAGGACTCCAGGCTGATGAGGTACTTGAGCTTGAGGTCACGGGCTGTTGCCCTGCATTGGCTGAACTGCTGGATGAAGCGCTTGAACCGGAAGCGAATCCGTTTTCGCGTCAAGAAGTTACAGTCCTGGATTTGTGCCCTTGTGTCCTTGGGCAGGAAGGACTTGTAGCTGGATTGGGATGCAGCCGGGGGAGGGGGGGGGGGGGGGTCACAGGAAATAAACAAGAATGAGTGTCACTATAAACAAGAATGAAAATAATAACCACAGCTTAATCACCGAAAATGAACTCATTACTAACTTATTTCAAGACTGGAACCACTTGCATGCGGAAAGTACATTAAAGAGGCTTAAGTCCTTGTGGTACTTGAGAAAATGTTACGTATCTGAATTCTCAACGCAGTATCACCTGCCCCCAACACATCTGACTGCGCACTAAATGGCGACGGAGAAGAAAATAACTCATAACTCAACTCATTGCGTTTGTCCGACACTGGCAGCGAATGCGAAAACAATACATTTTAGCTCGAAGAATAACTACAATGCTTTCTCAAGTCTTCAGTGAAAAGTTTGAGAAAATATATACCACTTCCTGTTGTAAATGAGATTCTGACGGTCCGTCTGCAATGCGACTGTGCTTCATGAGTACCTTACGGTGTGGTAGATGTCCAGTGGAGACATCTCCCTCTCTTTGGCCGTCTTCATCATGTCAAGCACTGCCATGCCCAGACACTCCTCCTGAGCCTCGTGCGAGCAGGGAACCTTCACCAGCCCGCTGACAAAGTCGCTTCTCCACTAAAGAAAAAAAAAAAGACAAGGTCGGGGATATTATAGTCATAGTTTCCTCAAAATATTGAATTTACAGGGAAACAAATGTTTTTTTTGTTTCTTCACAAAGTTGCCTCTGTGTTATCTAGGTTAGGGAAATAGGCACTATTATTTTTTGTAACAGATAACTTTTTAATCGCAATCCCAGATGAGTGTAGTGCTCATAACAATTCTATTTGGTGGGTCTTAGGCACTTTGGTAAATGTGTCCCAGCATAAAATATATTGGAGATACTGAAATAAAAACAGAGTGTAAAGTGTGATTTATTAATAGATAGAAACAATAAATAAAACATAGCAACTAACAAAAAAAATTATACGTTTTTGTTATTGCCATTGATTTGTACCAACTACACAAAATAACAGCACAGGATTTTGAGAAAATTGTGAAAGAGAGTGAAAGAATTCTGTTAAAGAGCCAGATGAGGAAGTGACACACTGACTAACCCGTGCCCAAAAATGTTCCACCACAATTACAAAACAAAGGAAACAGCGAGATAGCCAATCTTAACTACTAACAAACTGAAGAGCACGGCCGCTGACAAAAAATACAAGTGTAAGTGTAAAAATTTAACTGCTCCAAAAAGAGCAATTTTTTGACTTTTTTTGACTACTACCAAATGCATATTACAGTGCACGCCCCCCCCCCCCCCCCCCGAACATTGAGAACCATTGGCTCAGGGTTACAATAAATAACACCCTGAGTAATGGAATAATATAGTGGAATAGTGGAATAATAAGTAAATCTTCAATTCAACATATAGTAAGCACCAATTAAAATAAGTATGTATGACGATACACTGATGGTGACAGGGCGACACGTTTAAGCGGCCTGGTGATTTGGACATATTTAATGATTTTGCAAATCTGCAAGCTATTCCAAAAATTCAAGAGATTTGTTTAATTTGCATTAATTATTGTGATCGCAAAACCGCTATTTCCTGGGGGGGGTCTATTCAATGGCAGCAGACAAAGCCCTCGAGCGCCTCCAAAACAGATCCTTAAGCAAGCAGAACGCAGTGGGCTACGACTGGGACTGTATGTACACGAGGGCTTAGCACTCCAAAATTGTCTGAATAAATCAAATGAAATTAAATTGTATAATTAGCCGCAAGAAACCAAAACAACTAAATGTTCTGCTGCTACACGCCCCCTGAAAATCACACCAAAATGATCAAGTTGATAAAGGAAATTCAATTAATTTGACAATAAACTCATTATACATATTTTACATATGAACACTCAAGACACTTTTGGATAAAAGAAAAAAGCTTGGTTTTGACAGCACAGGGCGTCGAACAAAAAGTTAAATATATATAACGCTTTCCATGTGCTTGGTTTATTATCAGGCTGGCTTCTCCAAATAGGGGGCCCTTATCGATGCTCGTGGGTGGCGGGGTCCTCTCGCTGATGCAGAACCCCGATTCAGTCGTCCAAATGACATTCTGGCAAACTGATGCCACCACACTTGGCAAGGAGCCGCAGGGCACATTTTCTGATTAGCGATCTACGGCACTACGCTGAAAGGCCAGGCACAAACAAACTACTTCGAACAGCCCCCAGCCACCACGGTTTGCAGCGAGCATCTTTAAAAGGGTAAATATTATCTCTCAGCACCAAGTGTTTAGAGTAAAGCATCTGAAAGCTGCACCGATTACCTGTGAGAAGAGGTAGGCCATGACGGAGTCATCAAGGACAGGGCTTTCCGACCCCTTGGTGACTCCGTAGCGGTACACCCGGGATGCCCCCCCGCTGTACCAGCAGGGGAAGTAGAACCTGATGAGGTCGTAGAGAGACTTAATATGATTGGGATCTTTAGGATAGTTCGACATATAGATCATTTGTTAGGATAGTTATTACACCAGCTACACTAAAGTAAACATACAGGGAAAAAAAAACATTAACAAGTGTAGGTCGCTGCTATTCAGAGACTAAATGTGGCCCGTGCATGATTCTAGATTGGCCCTTGACAAGATATAAGTTTAGCAAAAAATTTATAAAAATGACAAAATGTTCTCCAATAAAAACAGAAAGTTTCCCACGCTGTACTGCCATCACTCATCGCACTTTCAAACTACTGTATATTTTTAGTCTGGCATATTACATCTAACGCACGTGTTATGGGGCATGTAAACTCAGGACCAACTGAGAAAACATTTATTTATCAGTTGACCAAGTTACAAAAGGTTTCTTGCTCATAGTTAGAAGTTCTGTAAGTAATTGGAAAAAATACCTACAGAGTGGAAGTAATTAAAATACAACGCCAAACATGTGGCTATGGAGACGCAGCATAAAACAAATGAGCAAATAATACAGAAAAAATACATTGTTATTAGATTTGACATTTTCTGTGTTTGTGCATTTTCTTTTACATTGTCTTAAGTGTACACTTTTACAACAAAAACATTGATTTGTAGGAAGCCAAAGCTAGTAACAGGTTCATAATCTTGCCCCCAACCTAATGTAGTTTAATAGCCCCGGTGCATGCAGTAGCATTGATAGTTCAGCGTACCTTATTCGAAAAAATACGTCTTCTGAAGCCGTTTCATCCAGCTGGAAGATGTGGTTTGGCGAGAACCACACACCGTCCCGCTCTCGGAAAAGACCAAAAACACTGCAGTACAGAGGGGAAACACCTAAAGGCAAAAAGTCTATTTTTAGTTTTGCCAGCGAGTAGAACCTAAACTTTCCTCAAACAGTAATAACAATAATATTGATTATGGAAGGAATATTACAGATACTTATATTAGTTCACATACTGTGCTCATGTGCTCTTGTACTCTCGAAAATTGCTCCGCAACCTAAAGACAACTTAACATGTTGTACTTCCCGCTCCAAGAGTGTAATTGTTCCAGTTTTAAAACTTTGTGTTTCATCATATCTGATGTTGTTTAAAATATAAAACAAATTACTGAACCTGATAAACACACAGGTCTTTAACTTTGATGATAACTGAATATTTCAGTTATGATCCCAAAATTGTGTTAATACTACTACCAATAACAAATTTATTTTCATTTTCTTTCTAGCACACTTTTCAGTACAACAAAACATTTGCAGGAAAACAAAGGGAAATAGATATAACAGCAGAATAAGGCAACGACTATATTCAACACAGACTGGGTGTGATCATTTTAAATGTGTAGTTTCATGCCCTCTGAAAAACATTTCAAAGCAAACTCCGCACAATGAGAGCAATGCACATTGAGAGCAGATCGGTGTGAAGGGAAGTTGGAGTTACCCTTACAAGCGCTTTAGCAAGGCTTAAAACCACAGTTCAGTCCACGTTCCAAGTATACATTCTAATTTATCTTCTACTTTTCCTTGTCAGCTAGGAGGAGTGAAATAGACCTCGCCTGAAGACACACCTTCCGAAGCTACTTGTTTCTGGTCTTAATAGAGGTGAACAAAAGGTCAATAAAGTGTGGACAGAATGTAAATTGTACTTTGTTTATCATTAAACACCTACAGCCAATTATGAGATGCAGGCGAGTCCACTTTCTCCCTTCTCTTTTGGAATAGTAGCATTTATGGTGTTATTGACTATAGATGTGTGCCTCTGGCAAAGACTCCATTGTAAACAAAGCCATCGCTTTTTGCTTATGCCTAGCAAGAGTAAACAAGGTAGACTGACTGGAAATAAAGCGTGGTGTTTGGTTAGCCTTGGCGATAAACGTCCAACTTCCCTCCAGAGAGGTTTTCCTGTGGCTGCCTGATAACCTTATCTCTGGAAGCAAGGTTTCCATCGCATCACTGGATGAATGGCAACCACCACCGCAGATACTCACCACACGCCTTGGCTGCTTCTATGCAGAGGTCCTCGGCGATGTATTCCCCCGGTGGGTGGCTGAGGGTGCTGCCGTCGCTGCCCCCCTGGCCGACGTGGTACAGGTGAAGCCTGAGGACTGGGGCGGCCGACCTGGCCTGCTCAGCATCCCGATGGGCTGAACCATTCTGGTGCACGGGGGGGCAGGTGGACGTCGCCGTGTCCATAGCTGGGATACAGGACATCAGCAAAATGGCACCTTTGAGTGAAGTCAAGACAAGTATGTTGATGATGAAAATAATAATAATAATAATAATAATAATAATAAGGGCTGTCACGATCATAACATTCTGATACACCACATTGTGGTTAACAATTTAATTGTTTTCCTTTGTCCATCTTGTGCTATAATGATGGCATAAAATAAAACTTGTCAACCTAACGCAGAAGAACCATTCATTGGCATTTAAGACTGGAACATAAAAATTGAAATCTAAAATCCATCCAATTTTTCTCAACTCAACTGATGTGTAATATAGATATATAGAGCTGTGAGAATCAAAACTTGCTTTGACTTGAACTCAGATAATGGCGCATTGTAGTGACTCGTCGTGTGTCTGTGAGACTAGTACTGCGATCAGCTGTTAGGGTACTTGAACACAGCAATGTCACACTAAACGGTTATCTAAACGAGCATTGCATAAAGGAGCAAGAACAGAGGGCAACATTGTCTGCGCACAAGCTATAAAATCTGCATAATCGAATTCAAGAATTAGGCTACTCTCAATAAGAGTTATATATTCAGCCGACTCTGGGAGCATCTGCCAGTTTCCACTGACAGCTTTTGTAAATTTAGAGCTGCTGGGAATGAGTGCTACAAAGCACCGGAAGGCAGAGATTTGGGGCACTCTCTAAAGAATCATTAATTTCAACAATTTGAAAAACAATTGAAAATCAAACACTAAAGTGGTATTGTGTGTGGTATAGGGATGTAACGTTATACCGTTTAAGGCTAAACTGAGGCATCAAGCAACCACGGTAATTTGTGTTGCAAAATTGAAGATGTAACCTTTAATTCACCTCACCCTATGTTGTTTTATTATTATATTAAACTTGCTCCCATACGCGGTCAAGTTACGTAAAGCACCGCATCGCAAACTACTGGTGTAAAGCAGTTCTGGCGCTGATCCTTCCCACGAATAAACAGAAAATGAAGGGGGGGAATTAATACTGTAAAACGAACCCATACCGTTACATCCCCAGTCTGGCGTGGTGCACAATACCACTTTTTCAATACAGATTGTGTCTCTGAATCCTAAACCAACTGACATTGAATAGCTAGCAGATTATCAGAGATCAGTTTGAGGTCCAAAAACCTCAGGCCAACATCCTGGAATTCATTTTTCATGCTTTTGTTTGCAGAACAGGCAGAGAATCAAGTTTGTGTCTTTAATATCTGATATTGGTGCTAGAGTTTTGTTTTGGGGATATGCCAGTGCCCTACTTGAGCCTCATAGTGGTTCCATATCTGATACCAGTATTGGCACCAGTCCAAATGTGTCTCGGACAGAAGTTAAAGACATTGATGGGAATGTCAATGGAAGAACCTCCCATCAGAAGAGCACACTGGCATCCACTGGCTTCTAACAAAACAAGTCAAAGGGGAGTTCTTACAGCTGTAAAATGTGCCTTAAAGCTAGAATAGTGAAGCAGGCTCAGTGACTCAACCATTTTCCCACGCCGGAAAAAACTGTCAGCGAAATTTGAGTGTCGCTGACAGAAACGGAACTATAGGCACGTTGCATATTTTCACTCAAAACAAAATAGTCATAGCCTTATCGGTAATCTGAGTATTTATGTGCATGCAACAATGTGCTAACGGTCCACACCCTCAAGCAGACCGGCTCGCCTCGCAAAGATGGACGCCAGCCTTGAGTGGGTGTAACAGAGTAACTGTGGAAGTGATACTCCATCATTTGCAGATTGAGAAGAGAAGTGAAATCGGATCTCACGTCCTCAGTAGATACATGTAGATAGTAGGTGTTGCTGCAATGCAGTCTTATCTACTTATGTACAAACAATCTGGATTTCCGGATATGTCTTGATTAAGACGCCAGATCTGAAGGGGGTTTGGTCAGTATTTTACGTTCCACGGAATTCGGAACCCGGTAATTCCAAGCCGGTATTCCCCACTTCCGAGCTAAATGTATTCTATTGGCAGTTCAACAAAACATGGACGTCTACGGAGAGTTTCTAGTATTGAACACCCAATGTAGTAGGTACATAACCATGTGCACATCGTTTTTTGCAGTATACACAAGGTTTAAAGGATAGTGAGTTAAAGCTTGGGATGAACAATAAATATTTTTTATATGCGCTCACATTGCAATTTCAAGGAGTGCAATTTTATAGCAAAAGTCAACCTGCGTTGCTCATGCAGTCTGCACAAACTGTCGCATCAAGTTTGAACATGTGAGACTTACAGTGAAACTCGGTGCTCGGAAACAGGGGAAAACTCCAGCCACCCGGTGAACAGAGTTATATAAACAAACTTTCCCTCTGAGGATTCTGACCAATTAGAAGCTTCCCAACGAGACGCTCCACTGATAAGAGCTGCCAACAATCTTCCTCTTTCATTACCTAATGTCAGGGAAATTGTTTACACAGAAAGAAAATGTGAACTTAACATGACACTCCTGTTCCTTTGTGTCTTCATTTTTACTGCGCCATCTGAATATTCCAATGGGCTGCTATTAAAACATCTCATGAATTCTGTTTGGTTCCTTTCCAAGTTATATGATATTCATGTTCCACTTTAGACTGTACGGTAATAACATTTCAGATATTTGTGACACTGAAATTAAATAAGCAAATGACGGCAGGCATTGCATAGAATTGTATTATTGGGATATGAATAAATACTAGATTTATAGAAGATTTGCTGTGGATCTCGGTCTGTGCACAGATCACTTATTTTTCAGTTTTAGTCTGAGAACTCTGGCATGCAGAGTCAGTGCGATACACAGTTAGAGAAAGAAAAAAAACAAACACATCCCATTATAGATATGACAAATTCAACTACAAGCATGAAGATCAATTTTCCACTCTTGTCATCTTTCATCACGGCATATATCGAATCACTTATCAGAATAAAAAATGCAGAGGCGTCAGCCAAATTACTTGACAAGTAAGTGAATTGAAGACCGTTAATTAAAGGGAAATTATCGTGATACTTCAAGGCCTGAATTGATGATCTAAAACTGAAATTGAGTATAATATTTACTTATTTTTATTAAATGCATTCAGCTTTTCCCCCAAAATGTTTTATTATTACTATTTGTTTGGAGTTTTATAAATGTAATGCACATTGTGTATGAAAGGTGCCACAAAAATAAATGTTATTATTAAAGTGTGTATTGGGGGAGAACCTCCAAATGCCGATTTATTTGATCTTAAACCGGGAATCTAAATGACTTAACCAGCTTGTGCACAAAATGCATCTAACCTTATCTTAACGGCAAACAAACACAAATTAACAGAGCGTCACGATCAGCCCACAGCAACATGAGCTGCAAGTCAAACATCAGGACCAGACAGAGGACTTTCCAAACCCTTGATCTGGGTCAAACGTTTCACAACCAAAACTTCTCCCGACTCCCTCCAGCAAAAGCCACCCTGTTGCTTGATTTTGTTGAAGTCCTACCAAGTGGATAACAAAAATGTGTGTATTCATAAACGACAGAATTGTGAGAAGTGTCATCACAGCGGTCTCACGTAACAGGAAGCCTTCTAAGCATGATGCCCTCCCACCGCTGCAGAATCGGAAGTGCTTTATTGGGCAAAGTATATTTCCATGTACAAGGAAATGACCCCGTCAATAGTTGTTGTAGATGCATTGTCGCATTAAAAATATATATCCGACAACCACGATGCTCCAACGTCAAGGCTATACTCCTAACTCCTCTTTTGGCTGCTTGGGCTGCCACCCGAGTCAGAAAGGGGGATGTAAGATTTTTTCCAACACTTTATATATATATATATATATATATATTTGTCTGTTTTTGTCTATGTTTTCCACCCAGGTACATAACATTTAGGCACATTTTATTTGTTATATTCATGCAAGCCTGCATAATCTCCTACCTTTGTCAGAATGTGAATTGTGGACAAATAGGTTCGTTGGTATTTTTTTATTTAATAGATTTAATGTTATTTCTTACCTGGGGGTTGACTGACGCATCGATGTGTCTAACAGTCTAAATATACAGAATACACAAACTATGATTCTATACACAGGGTCAAGTAAAAGGAAATAACAGGGGCTCCGGCAGTGTGGTTCCTGGTATTGACTGTGGGTATATTTATAAATGGACATTCTGGACAGGGTGATGTCAAATAACACCAACATGCACAGTTTGACTTTTCTGTGCTGTTTTGTCGGCGTATAGCAGCCGCTGTTAACCATCACAAATGTGTATTTATTCAAACCCTTGATAAAATCAGCGATCCTCGTGGAAAAAAACATAATAAAAAAAAAATCACTGAGTGCGATAAATCATGGCCCGGATCTAGCCACCTAGCTAACGTTAGCGGTAGCTCTGCTGTACGCTGCGCTGCGTGCAGAGGAGTTGTCACTTCTCAAATGTTGCGCGTATTGTCAATCAAACGCTCACGCAACATTTTGAGGAATAACGTCGCGATGAAACCGACCAACTTCGTGTCGGTTCGCTCGTTGCCAGCTTCGCGCTGCCGGGTCCCAGCCGCCCGTCGCTACCTCGCGAGGCTAGCCGGGCTAGCGCTTACCCCGACGCCGCGGCCGGGACGCGACCAGCGCCGCTGCGGGGCTTCGGCGGCTTCGGCCGGGGCGACGCGGCGCGGCGCTCCGATTCTCCGCGACCAGCAGGACACAGCTATGGAACCGCGGCCGGCGGAAAGTCACATCCCTCCGCGGCACAGTCCCCACGACGCCGCGGTGGCTCGCTTCTCCCAACTCGCTCAACTTACGGCAGCGGACCTCCAGCTGGGCTGCGACCCGACGGCGCTGCGTTCGAGTCACGTGGGAGAGTTGGGAGAACGACGAGCGCCGCGACTGACGATTACTGAAAGTGAAATTATTTAAATAAAAACAGGATGAAACGACATTAAGTGAATTAAATGGAGAATTGTATTTATAATTAATGCCTGAAAAACCACACACACACATATATATATATATATATATATATATATATATATATATATATATATATATATATATATATATATATATATATATTTTTTTTTTTATTCAGAAGCCATTTCCACAATACGGTGCTGCATTTAATTATTTATTAATTAATAATTAACTTTTCCATTTCTGCGTTTTAAATTTGGTCTATTTCTATGTACTTAAATATAAACACTAAGATATTCGCCGGACTTCTCCCCGGGGATTCGTGAGCTGCTTCTATGACGTGACCGTAACGCAAACGAAGACAGCCCTCGTTAAACTGCATCGCCCGCGTGGTCGCTCAACACCGTTTGGTCGTTTGCTTTATTGCTGCAGCGGCTTCACGGCGGGTTGACCCCGCCCGACCCCGCCCGACCCCGCCGCTTTGCGGGGGCTTCTCGCGCGGTCACGTTGAATTTGTTGAAGATTAAAAAAAAACAAAAAAACCGCGGAGTGAAAACGCGACTTTAGTTGAAATGAATGTTGTTTCCGTCTCCTGAGCCGCGTGGCTCCGTCACGTTGTCGCTATTAACAGCCACTGCCTGGTCCCTGGCAACTTTTACATCCATCCCAGTGAATCGCGCTGAGGGTCCAGCAAGGTACAATTAATAGGATTATTTCAATAATTATTTACCATCCGTGACAAACTCTGTGTCCGTCGCTTCTGCCGATGCGTCCGCGGAACGGCACGACGGAACGTAATCTAATAAGAATGGAGCAGTTGAAGTAAATGGACGGACAGGCAGACCTCCCGGAGCTGTGAGGTTTGGCGAAGGTGGCGGCTCCTGATCATTTACAAAATGAAGAGCTCATGCACATGGGTTAGGGTTAGGGTTAGGGGATAGGGTTTTTGTGGTTTTTGTGGTCACCTTTTGACACTGGGCCAAACTGGAAGAGAGGAACGAAGAGTATGAGTCGATCTGCGACGGCCGGTCCAAGGCAAACAATGTCACACTGACACACACACACACACACACACACACACTGACACATATACCCATGCACACACACACACACACACACACACACACACACACACACACACAAACACAAACACACACAGAAGCACCAGGAGGCCGCAAGTCTGCTCCACTCCAACGCGGTGAATCTCCAGCCGGATCCCCCTCAGCAGAGAGAGAGCGAGAGAGAGAGAGAGAGAGCAAGAGGGTTGAAAACAGCAATGGACTACATGTCAATAACTATGTTTTACAGTAATGACCCCAAAAGATTCGTCCATACGGTTTATAAATAAAAGTAAAGCATCACCTTGAGCACAAACAAAACGTTATGTGTGCGCTGAAGTGCTTTTCAGCCAAATTAAATTGGTATCATTCCCCCTGGGACTCGCGGTTGATAGCCTTCCTTCTACTGCTGTTGTGTTCTGGTGTTTTTTAGCCCGGAATCCAGATCTGGATTGGGTGTTGACTTGTTGTTTCAAAACGCTGTCGTCGCCCTTTTTTTTTTTTTTCAAATCTTGTTTGTTCATTTTGTGTTGTCGTTGTGGTGTTTTTCTAAATTCTGAAGGAATTGACTCACAAATCAATATTTTCCACTCCATTTTCATAAAGATTCATCATCTGTATTGTTTTAAGCGCTGCCCTTTTATCAGTGTGCAAATGAACCGAACGGGACAATGCAATGAAGTAATGCAACCAGATGGAGCTGCTCCCACTGTCCAGTCAGTCCAGTTTGCATGCACCGGTCCAGTTAATCCTCAGAAAACGCTCAGTTAGACAATCTGAGTCTGACAATGTATCTCTTCAACAAGACAAACGTCGACAGTCTGCATATTGTTGACGTTTGGCGTAGTCCTGTAATATAGGCTGAATTTAAGAGTGGCTAATGACATTGACATTTATTATGTTATTTTTAGATTTTATTTAGATTTTTACATTTATTTATTTAGTTCTAAATGTATACAGTATATATATATACACACACATCATATACAGTATATATACTGTATATATTCTGTATATACTGTGTGTATATATTTATATATATATACATATACAGTATATATATACTGTATATATATATGTATGTATATATATATATATACTGTATATATATATGTATGTATATATATATATATATATATATATATATATATATATATACACACAGTCCTGTGTATATATCTCTCTCAGGACTGCAGGTACAGTGTATATATACGACAAGTAGGGGCTCATTAGAATGACACCACCCCCTGTTCTGAGTATCTCCACCCACGGCCTAAGAACTGCCTTTGTGAAGGTGTGCCATTTTTTTCTCCCAAGTATTTGTGTGTGTGTGTGTGTGTGTGTCTGTGTGTGTGTGTGTGTGTGTTCTCTATGCTGTGAGATTTGTTTATTCTGCACCGACTGTCCGTATGGTTGCACAAACATTTGACATATTTTCTTTGATTGTATTTCTCTGTAAAGCGCATTGTGTTGCCCTGGTGTCAAATGCGCTTTATAAATAAAGTGTGACTCCACTTGACTTGACTTGACGTCGGCCCCCGGCCTCAGAGGACAGAAGAGCGGAGGCGATGAAGTTAATTCGATGGCAACGTTCCAAACCGTGACAAAACTGCAGACGAGGGAAATAAGTCAGTATTTAAAATATAATTGTGCCGTTTGTTTCGTTTGACGTTAAGCACCAAACCAACGCTAATAGCTGAGGTAATATAATAGATGTAATTTTCTAGAAAGTTACTTGCTGCAGGATCCACAATAGAGTTTAGGGTATTAGTATGTGAGTTGAATGTCTGGAAGATGAACTCCATCTTATCAATGCTCTTAAAAAACGGGAGCGTAAAATGACAGAACGGGTGGTGTCGCGGCGATGTCTCCAGAGTGTTTCTTGCTGCCGATTTTATAGAGATTCACACAAAGTTTACTGACTCGTCGTGAATGACGGAGGTCATTTCACCGCCGGGGGTGTGGGCTCAGCAGCTCATTTGCACTTAAAGCTACAGACGCAGAGAAACAACCCATCGGAAAAATGACTGAAACAGAGGGGTGTAGAGGCACGCTAGAATGGCTGGAATGCATAATCTGAGAGGTATTTTCTGCAAAAAAAAAAAACTTCAAAAAGATGTTTTGGGGACCTCTCAGGCCTATATTAGCTCGCTTAAAATGAGTATAAATGGTGACCTCTAAGGTTTCCTCATAACGATAATTGTCCTGCAAATCTGAGCGTACGCGCACGACACAGCTGTTATGCAACACATTGGCCACTAGGTGGAGCTACTTGTACATCAGTTGCATAAAAAACTCAAACAGAGCCAGAGGTGAAGGAAAACAGAGAAGAAGTGAGAAGTGAGGGTGGAAAAACAAGGCGAGGAGAGAGAAAAAGGGGAGGAAACGTCAGCGTGAGCAGCAACGAAGACGTTCTTCCCTTGGTCCCTGGTGGTCTGATCGGCGTCCCCCCCCCCCCCCACCCCGGGGCCTTTCACGCCCCCCCTTCCACCACCTGAACCCACGTGCACGCACACGCGCGAGCACGCACGCACACCCACACACGGAGGCATCAGTCTCAGTGTTGAAGAAGTACGTCGAGATTCGAACACTGCAACCTTGAGTGTAAAATCATTATTTTTACTCTCAAACTACACACCGCCGTACTACTAATGCAGGTGCTGAAATAAATGACTAGGATGTAAATTAAATGTAGATTACTATTATGTAAATTGCCAGGACACCTTCATCACTATTCTTTGTCAATATGTAACAAACATTCTGCATAAAGAAAGGCAGAGCAGTACTTTATAAAGTATTACAGGCTGTGTTGCAGTATGTCAGGGCATTGGATTTGTTAGTACTTTATGGAAGCACTTTTGCTTTTAATACTTTAAGTACGTTTTAACTTAAGTGCAAATGTCAATCTGGTACTTTCCTTTCCAACCACAGTGATTTTGTGTCAGGGCGCGACAGGGTTCACGCCCTGTAAAGTAAAAGGTCTCGGTACTTCTTCCACCACTGCTAGAATTCTAGAGCGTGATCGTCCCGGAGCTTTTTTCTCATCCGGGTGTTATGGCTCCACCTTTCCTCTGCGCCCGGAGTCACCCGGCTGCAGGTGCCCGCTCCCGTCACGTAATGAGGGTCCATCTATTTTCTTCACCTGCTTTTTCGCCGACGCCGAAAGCCCTTCCACACGGTAACATGTTGAGGGCGTTCAGAATGACAACTCTCGATTTGGTGCTTGTCCTGCGCTGTCGCTCTGGATAACGTCATTGAAATGTGGCCGCGGGCGCTGTCCGTGGTGCTTAAGAAGCAGCAGTTCAGCTGGAAGCTACGCCGGCTGTCCAGGGTGCTGACCCCTCCAAGAGGGGGCTCACCCACGTCGTGTGAAATGAGTCGAGAGAGAGAGAGAGAGAGAGAGAGAGAGAGAGAGAGAGAGAGGGAGAGAAATTCAGGCGACAATCAGACGACAAGTAACTGAGCCGCCACTGCAGTGCGCTGTTACTACTAGACGTCCGTCTTACTGTCGTTTCGCATGATATTCTCATACGCTTTATTTACGGGGCATTTTCAGCTAAATTTGACGGCTAAATTATTATACACCGGAGTTCAAGGAGAACCGGTGCCGTTCTCCGCTGGATGCTTTCCTTTAAGTATATAGTAAATCAAACACAAATTTCAGGCATTTGACCAATCAGAAAGGTTGACTGAGACTCTTGAGAGGGGCCGAAAATACAGGCCCGCTTTAGTCAACGCGGTTGTTATGGAGGCAAACAAAAGCAAACTCACGCTTCCTTCAAGTGCTTTCATGTTATTTTACATCAAATAAAAAAAATAAAAAATAAATCATAACCGTATAATAAGCGCACTGTGAATAACCAAAGTAGCTCCTGCGGTTGGCCTCCGCTCTCAGTCAAACAAGCAAATAAACATATTTCGTCTCAAACTCAACCTCCCCGCAGACGTCTCCGCTACTCCTCCCGTTGGGACTCGGAGGGCCTAAATACACAGTTTAATCCGGAGTAAATAAAGCACAGGTGAGCCTGTGTCGAGCAGCTGGACCACTCCTGGCGCCGTTTGCCTTCCAGGCGGCACGTTCCGGCGCCTGCCTCAGCTGCCACAACAACGGCTCCTGTCTCTCCAAGAGGAACACTTCTTGGGGGTGATTCACAGAGTGATATTAGACGGTCGGCCGTTTGGAATTACATAACAGTCGCCGGCCGCCGACTGTGGAGCGTGCAGGAGTATTCGGTGTTTTACAGAGGCAGAATGGGTATGAAGCGAAACATTAAAAATAAATAATTTCGAGGGGCACGCCAGGGTGGATAATCCGCTGTGGTCCGTTTGAATTTTCTCTAACAGGTCAAATCCCTTCTCCAAATTGTTCCTATAAACTTCTGCACATTTGGCGCCGGGCTGTTATGTAAATCAAACTGAGCATAACCGGATGCCAGATTATTCATGCTTCGTAGTATAACCCTCTGGCCTGTTCCGAGACGCCGTATATTCTTCTTTAGGAAAGCAACTGCAACCAACCGTGCCTTTCTTTTAATATCACAATATTTTTAAAATATTAAACGCACTGGTGTTCTTTTTGTTTCGGCTGAAGCCCCTTCTATCCTAAAGCACACTGACACGTCGTCCTCAGTCTGTACCATTACAGCCATATTGATGTAGAAGAGGGTAAATGATATTGTTTTATTTTAAAATACAAATAGTATGGATTCTAACTTTCAAACCCCCAAAGAAAAAATTTTAGTTTAAAGCCGAGAGTAGCTGTGTTTTAACGTATTTGAATGCAGCGGGCACATTTTGGGTGAATGCTATGCAAATGTACTTTATCAATAAAAATCGACTCCTCTTCCTCTGATGTACCTTTTACCTTCTACTTCAAAATCCAATTCATGTTCTCTATTCTATAGAGCCCTGTATCCATTCAGTGAGTAAGCTGCCTGTTACCTGGTAGAACCATGGACCCTCACAAAGCTGAAGTTACGACGACACCCCACGGCGTGGCGATAGAGAGGGGGAGGAGAGAGAGAGGGAGAGACAATTGGACAGCGAGGGCTGAAGTGAGACGGGGTCGAAAGTGTCAATAAAATGAAAGAGACTGCAACACGCCGGAGTCAGTAAACACATAGCAGCGCACAAGGTAAATAGATGCACATTTAAGCAAACACACGCACCCAACAACCACTCGGGCATTCCCTCGGGAATGCTCTCGCACGCGCACATGCACACGCACACCCCCACACACACACACACACACACACACACACACACACACACACACACACCCTCTCTTTCTCTCTCTCAGGACAATAGCACATGCGTGAAAACAAAGTGCAGGTACATAATGCACACACGCAGAGATGCACAGTTTGCAGAAACTAACATTCTCAAGTGTCCCACTGGCAGGAGTGTCACAGTGAAGCTGGGTTTAATTTAGCTGTAAGCGCGAGGGAAGGCGAGGCCCGTTCTCGGTCCGGAACGGAACAATTGCATTAGAAGCAATGGGAGATAACTGTTTTGCTGTCTTTTATTTCTGACACGTCGGCCAAAATTGATCCGCGCCACTAGTCAGACGTGAAATTCAATGTCTACCGATTACTTTTTCACACAGGGACCAAATGGCACGCAAACGGCCCACTTAGGTACGGTGATTATATTTCTTATGTTCTTGTGAAGTTTACAAATAAAAGGTCATATTTTTATGGGTATTTATGTGCAGTTTCGTTTTCGAGAGTCTTGCAAAGACTCACATTGTCCGCGCCATGAAAGTATAATGCTCTTAACACTTCTATGACATCACAGATTAAACCTCTTCATAATCTATATATCTATATATCTCTATAAATGTTTCCCTCGCGCAAATGAGCGTGCATGTCCAGCCCACACGCCCATGCACACACCTACATGTGACCCCACCACCCTGAATCTAGTCTCCCAGGGCTGGCTGGCAGACATAATTATGATTGGTTGGCTTCTTGACCCTCTATCTGCCAACCAATCAAATTGAGGGATGATTATCATATGTTTGAAAAGTGCCTGTGAGCGCTTTCACAGAAATGCTGCTCCACTGTTTTTGGTGTCACTCTTCTTTTCTTTCTTTCCTAGGGGGGAGAACAATCCCTCCCCCTGGCTTTTCTCATCAATGTAATTAACTTTCACGCATGCACGTGGGCGGGCACGCGCGCACACACACACACACACACACGCACGTACGCACACGCACACACACACACACACACACACACACACACACACACACACACACACACACAGTTCCTCTATCTGCATTCATACAGTTTATGTCTTTCTGTAACTTTACAAGAATCTGGCTTTACTCAGAAATTAGCGATGTGCACAGAGGATTTTAGGGGCGGGGGCGAAAACCAGAAATCGGGCACTTTTCAGCGTCGTATGCGCGGAGGTCACTTTACACCTTACACTGTTTTCTGTACCATGGGGACACCTAGAGAACACTTTTGCAGCCTTTTTTTTTTTTCGACCTCAGGGGCATCAGGGGCGTGGTAGGCATCCTCTCGGAGAAGCTGTAACCCAGCAGCAGGACTATGGTGTGACGGGATCAGACACTGCAGTCCAGCGCTTCACAGGTTCAGATCCTGATTTCCTTTTCGTCACTTAACGTTGGGTAAGATGCTTGCATCGGATTACGCCTGGCCAGCGCATCCCGAGGCAGCCCCGCATTAGTAATGTGCTTTTCTCCATTCGATTAGCCTTTCAACGAAGCAAAGAGCAAAGACGGTCTGGGAGAGCAAGCCAAAGAACAGAGTGTGCACACCAAATGGGAGATTTCTGCCAATCGGAATGGTGCGTGTGATGTGACACTAAACACTATCAAAAGACGGGGATGGAAAGTGATACAGGGGGAAAGGTCCGTGTGAGTGTGTGTACGTCACGTGATTTTGATGCTGAACGCCACCATTCTTGTGCATCGTGGTTGCATCTTCAGGGACGTTTGTGCAGTGTAAGTGTGTGTGTGTGATGTGTGCTTCTAGGGATGTTTGTTTATGTGAGTGTTTCTAGACCTCTGTGAAAATTAATGAGTCTGTATGTTGTCATGAGCCTGTTTGAGCATGCCGTGAGTGTGTGTGTGTGTGTGTGTGTGTGTGTGTGTGTGTGTGCGTGCGTGCGTGGTGTATGGTGGTTTAAGATTACTGGGCACTGAATCCCAGACTGCATGTGAGGCAGCTTGTGCGTCTGTTCCTACTGCCTGTCTGTATCTGAGCACATCTTAGGTTCTCTTTGTGTGAGAATGTTGATTCGGTGTTTGTGTGAGTGCCCGTTTGTACTCCAGGGGGCGCACTCCCTGTCAGGTCGAACCCGCTGGCCTATAAAACAAATACGGAGAGCCGACCCAGAGCATTCTGATTACAGTGCGGAGCAGCTTTTCTCAAGGTAACGTTTTACTGGCACACAGCTGCATGCTGCCGAGACGCTCTGCCCTAATCTATAAATCTCCGGCTCCGCCCTGCTACAGCAAGGTGGTGGCAAGCGTGAACCCAAACCCGAGGCTTCAAATCTTCCCTCCCGGAACAGGGGATGCCAAAATCACTGTGTCCATTTGATATGCCTGTCTGTGCTTTGGGCCTACTTGTACGGCTATAACTATGTAACTATGTGAATGAATGAGTGTGACAGTGTACTGTGTGCGTATGGTGCTGAGATACTGTACGTTTGTCTAAAAAGTAGTGTTACCACGTAGGAGAGCACGACTACATGTGTGAGAGGTGCTTCTGTGCACGTGCCCGTGTTTCCATGCGTGTCAGCCTCCTGCAAACTCTCTCCTCTTTTTTTTTTTTTTTTTTTCGTACGGACTAACAGAGATGGGGGAATGAACTCAGGACTAGTTGGCTGGTTATTCCTGTCCATACGCCTGTCACTTGCATGTTCGCACCTTCACTCCACACCCCCACGTGTCTGTTCTCAGGGTCTGTGTGGGCCCCGTTCTGTGTCTGTATGCCATTAGTCGTTTTTTTTTTATTTTTTTTTTTTTTTATGTGCTTGTGCGTGAGTGTCTGGCTTGTTTGGCTAATTCTGTCTGGCAGAGAATGTCCCGAGGCAAGAATTTGGAGAGGAGAGTGTCGGCTACTCCGCCGATATGTGACACCGTGCCAACACGGGCGTGCAGCCACTTGTGATTAGAACGGTCCAACGCTCCCCTATCATAGCCTCCTCACTGCCAGAAACAGATCCAGAGTGCTGCAAAGGAGAACGCTACACCTCCAAAAACCATAAAAAAAAAAAACACAACAGGACGGGAATGTCGCAAACAAAATACGGGAACCCATCGGCAAAAACGGCGGTGGAACGCGACGTACAAGCAATATCGTTCACACGTTTTCTCTCAAAGTAAGGCGCGGCGTCGGTTGCGGAGGAGGATCTTCCGGTGCCTTTCTCCTCAAAGCGCTCGCCAACAAGCGTCGGCTGCCAAATTGTACAGCAAAGCATGTATGTCAGCCTCAGTGGGAAGTTCAGTGCTCCCACCGCGCGCCAAATGCCGGAGCCATGTCCCCTATTAAGGTCCATATTGACAGTGGCTGCCATGTTGTTTCAAGGCGCTGTCGCTTTCTCTAGTGTGCAAATCACGCTCGTCTCATGTGTCGCGGGCGCCGCCTTCCCCGCCGATCTGTCGGCTCCTGTCTCCATTACTCTCTCCCTCTCTCTCTCTCTCTCTCTTTCTCTCTCTCTCTCCCTATGTCCCTCTCGCTCTCTCGTTCAATCGTAGTGTCTCGTCTCCTCGGGGTCGGCGTTCACGCGCAATAAAAGAAGACATCCTTCTATTTCTCCTTTTCCCGTCTCTGATCTCTCTCCCTCCACCTCTTATTTCCTCTTATTGAACTCTCTCCCCCTCTATTTATCTCTCCGTCTCTCTCTCTCTCTCTCTCTCTCTCTCTCTCCCCTTTCTCCACACTCTGCTTCCTCCACCTGCTCCCCCTCCCCACCTCCACCCCCTTCTCTTTCCTTTTTCTCCATCTCTTTCGCTCTCCGTCAATCCCCCCCCGAACTTCCGGAAAACCCCCCCCCGCGGTTGAGCCAGTGCGAGCGGGGACAAACCTGATCCTGCGACGCGAGGAGGCCCCTGCTGCAAAGCCTAATGAACAAGACGATGAGACAACCTGTCCCCGAAACACGGGTCAACACCGGTGCAGCATTGTCGAAAGGCGGCGGCCAGAGCTCGGTACTTTCCCAAACTTCCATACCGATGCTGGCGAGGGTAGCGCGGCATCAGCCACGCAAGCCACGACCGTGGCTGGAGAGAACGTTTGTTGTCGATGCTGCAACCACATCGCCGATTGGTAAACATTTTAAACCGCTTCCCAGCCCCTCGGCCCATATTACGCCGGCGGGCCACCCTGACGGCGACGGGGCTTCTGTGCCCCCGGGCGTTTGTGGGCGTGTCGGCTCAATACTCTGGCACGGTGGGGGAGAGAGAAATGCTTACGATCATTTATTTTGAATGAGGACAAAGGCCTCTACCTCCAGTGGGGGAGTTTTTTAAAACGTTGTCTCTGTTTTCCTAGGAACCCCCCAACTTTATGTAAGGAGGAATGTTCTTTCTCTATACAATGTCAATTCTAACATGGAAGAACCAGGTCAGATTTCGTCCTGTTTACCTTGTAAGGAGATGAAGAATAACCACAGGGAGCCTGGAGGTGCATTGTAAGGGATTGTAATCCATGTCTGCCAGGTCATTTACAAGTGCCTGTGAATTTACTGTTTGAGGTTGGCATCCAGGGAGACAGTTGAGGGACACAGACTTGTAAATGACTTCTGACCCAAGCCACCCCCTCTGTTGTTTTATAAAGCCCTCTTGATCAGAAATAAGATCAGACTGGGTTGAACACTGCTTTGGGGCACTACTGAACCTTATTCTTTATTCTGCAGAATAAATAATCTTGAATATTCTCAGTTGTTGTTTTCTTGTAGCGGGCAGGTTCACCTCACTGATCATTGCAGAAGAATTTCTTCCACTGCACTGCTGCCTCACAGCAAGAAGGCCCTGGGTTCGATTCCCACCTGGGGAGCTGTTGGCACCGTGCTCTGGCGGGTCATCTCCCAATTAGGAACCTTTCTGTGTGGAGTTTGCATGTTCTCCCCGTGCTCACATGGGGTTTCCTCCACCTAACGTCAGTAAGGACCCCCACCAAAAACATGCACACATCATCGTCTGACCAGCGATGGACATTTGGAACCAGGTCCCCGGGCGCGTCGTCAAATGCTGCCCACTGCTCCTGGCTGGCCCCCCGGAGGAAGGACATGCCAGGAGGGGTCAAATGCAGAGGCCACATTTCACCATCCAAAGCATATGCAAGTGTTGTAGTGTGGCGTGTCGTGTGATCAGTCATCACAATCAAGATTCTTATCCTTCTAATATCAACTGGCTACTGTGAGCGTGGAAAACATTTCCGACCTCACTCCTTTTCCATATTTAATATACATTATATAGATAGAAGGTGCCGTGCCTACTTATTTTTTTTATTAAAATGGTGTAGTTTGTTTACTCGGCAAAACAAATAACCTCTTGAAAAAAATTACGTAAATCATCTTGCCATCCGTCCCTTAAAATTAAGAATTGTCCTGGCTGAAGAAAGATAAAATGATGTGTTCCTTGTTTTATCGATAATTTAAGTGACATTTTTAGTTTCAAATAATAGGAACAATGCAGTGGTCCGAACCTCCATTT
The DNA here is from genome assembly GCF_960531495.2 of Zeus faber. Taxonomy (NCBI): domain Eukaryota; kingdom Metazoa; phylum Chordata; class Actinopteri; order Zeiformes; family Zeidae; genus Zeus; species Zeus faber. The sequence goes on from NC_137203.1 coordinate 6,634,731, forward strand.
TCCAAGGACCAGCGCCGTTGACAGCGTATCTTCCTTCCTATTGGCCGTCGTCTGTGCTGCTCATTTGCATAAAGTTTCAACCTGCTCATCTTTCCTTGTCGGTGTGAAGCCGTCAGTTTGTCGCCGGTCGTCGCTCTGCCCCCCTGCAGGTGGATGAAGCCGCGCTCCGTCTGAAATGCATCGCAGCCTGTCGACGGCGGTGTGACCCGAACATTACAGTACATTATCATTTTGCTTTACCGGACTTTCATTTAGTTTAGCAGTTCATATTGTCTGTCAATTACAGCAGGGGTTCCAAGACTGGGGTCCTCGATGGATTTGCAGGAAAAATGATACATACAGTATATAACAGTGTTTCTCAAATGGGGGTACCCGTACCCCTAGGGTACAATAAAAATATTGTAGTTATATAGTTATATAACGTTAAAAAAAAACCACATACGACACACATACAATACATAATTTATGTTAATTTTATTTATTTTCCTCCCAATGCCAGTGATCGGGATACTAAGCTCAAAAAACAACCAGTGTGTGGTGTGGGGATGGTGTGGTCGGAGCAGCCTCACCTGTCCTGGGTCTAGGTAATTGGAGTCCAGGATCAGTGTGGCTTAACACCTGTTGCTCGTCGGTTGGTCTTGCGAGCAACAGGTAAAACCCCCATCCCCACACACACTCAGGAGAGGAGCCCTTGTCATGACATGCTGCCCATCTGCTCCGGGGCTTGTTCCACCGAGCCCGCTCTCTACAACAAACTTGTGTGTCTGAAACCCCGTCGTCCGTGTCTCTGTGCCGGAGGGCCCATAAAACGCCACTTGGCTGGCTTGTGGCAGGCGGAACTCCTACACTGGCGCCTGAACAGGGGCTCTCCGGCACGGGGGAGTGTAGAGAGTGGACGAGGTGGAACAAGCCCCGGAGCAGATGGACAGATGGATTTCATGACGAGGGCTCCTCTCCTGAGTGTGTGTGGGGAAGGGGGTTTTACCTGTTGCCCATTGGGCCAACAACAGGTATACGGCCACACTGACCCTGGGCACCAATTACCTAGGCTGCTCAAACAACACCATCCATTTTTTCCATATTTATTTCAATGTCAACCCCGCGCATGATGGAGATCTTGATTTTGAGGTTTTTCTCCAAGTTTGTTTCCCTCCAATCAGAGTTAAGACGTCCAAAGGTGGCCTTGCCTTGAAGAGGTTTGGGATGCGGGGGAGTTTGAGTTTGAGGACGGTAGCTCACAGGGATGGGTGACGGGTGACCGCAGAGAGGGATGGGTTCAGTTTGGGGTCGTGCAGGAGGAGACACATTTTCCTATAAACTTGTATTTCCTATTTCTTCCTCTGGCGCTGTTTTTTTTTTTTTTTTTACTGATTGCTCCTTTAAAGCTTGGTTAACGAGTCCCCCCTCCCGCTCTCCCATTCACCCCAACCCCACCCGGCTCGCTCCCTCATCCAGCTGCCGCCGTCTCCCATCTCCAGCGCTCCCTAATCACACGTGTGCAGCATTCATCCATGGCTGTCACTCATGCAGAAATGTTAGCTCTGTCACTTCCTCTCTGCCCCCCCCCCCATCCTTAGCTTTTCAATTTGTCATTTCTACCCCCCCACTCTCCCCTGCTCCTCCTCCTCCTCCGCACTCTCATCTCCCTCATCCGTTCATCTCTTGCTTTCTCCCCTTCCTCCGCTTCCACCCAAAGGGAAACAGGAGAAAGGACGAACAAAACAAGAGAAACGAAACAAGTGAGATCCAACAGTATGTATGAAGGTTTATTAAATACCACACTATCTATCTATCTATCTATCATCTATCTATCTATCTATCTATCTATCTATCTATCTATCTATCTATCTATCTATCTATCTATCTATCTATCTATCTATCTATCTATCTATCTATCTATCTATCTATCTATCTATCTATCTATCTAGAATGTCATTATGATACATATACATACGTAATATGATATGGATTATAAGTTAATTCTCAAGGGAAAACTAATATATGAGTATATTTGTTCATCTAAACAGAGATATAGAGAGAATAGTGTTAGTTACACACACACACACACGCACGCACACACGCACGCACACACACACACACACACACACACACACACACACACACACACACACACACACACAGGGGAAAGACATGCATTACCTGCATTTCTTTTCTGTTCATTTTCATGTGCGACAAGACACACTGTGAAACATTCGACAACCGTGTGTATCCGCGGCGACGATAAACCCAAACTCCAGTTATTCCAATTTGGAAGTTTTTATTTGTTATCCGGGCGAAGAATGAACCCAATTCAGAGATCCCGAAACGCACCCCGTGAGATGGAGAGGAATTCGCACGGAAAGTTACGCAGGGAAATCATTTGGGAGCGGAAATGATTAAAGACGCTAAAATGCGACATGGGTGGAGGGTGGGGTGTGGTTCGGGGGGTAGCGGCACGAGGAGCTAATGGCCGACGTTCCCACTCATCCGACGCCGACAAATCTAAATAAAAAGGCAAGCCAGGGGGAGGCCGTGGCAGCACCGAGAGGCGGAGAAGCACGACTTGCTGGTGGAAAGTGACAGCTCAACATTTTAATGAAATTACGATGTTTTCCATACGGCGCGGTGGGAAGATAGAGCTGCGGGGAAAAAAAAATGAAAGCGTTGTTGTTCAGGGAGCGCCTGAGTGCTGTAAACCGTCACAGCCAAGTCCCACTGCAGATCATCTAATCCTAACTCCCAAATAACTTTTTCATGCTTGCTGTCATTCGGCGGATTCGGGCTGGCTTTTAATTGGTTCATCCGTCTGGTAAATGGCTAAACCCAGAGAACTGCGTGAGGTAATAATGCTCTCTCTCCCTCTCTCTCTCTCTCTCAGTCGCTCTCGCTCTCACTCTCACTCTCTCTTTCTCTCTCTCTCTCCCTCTCTCACTGTTTCTCTCTCTCTCTCTCTCTCTCTCTCTCTCTCTCCCTCTCTATCTCTCTCTCTCTCGCTCTCTGTGAGTGTGCTGCTAATCAGAGGGACTGTAGACGGGTATCCAAGCGCAATCACAGACTTATACTCCTTGCTGTGTGTGTGTGTGTGTGTGTGTGTTTATGTGTGTGTGTTTATGTGTGTGCGCGCATTTCATTAGTTGGTGACTGACTGATTAGCTCTCAACTCCCGTGCTCTCAGAATGCCACTCACACAGACAACAAACAAAACACAGCACCCTCCTGTGTGTAACTATCTCCCCCCACCGCGCCTCACACACACACACACACACACACACACACACACACACACACACACACACACACACACACACACACACACACACACACACACACACACACAGACATACCACACACACGCGCAGAATAATTGTCCTTAACTTGTGCATATATTTCCTGGGCCATGATTTAATATGATAAACAGACACTAACGCAAACTCCCCAACTTATTTGCAATGGATTTAAACCTCATATGCAAACACCTTTCAACCCATCTATCTATCTATCTATCTATCTATCTATCTATCTATCTATCTATCTATCTATCTATCTATCTATCTATCTATCTATCTATCTATCTATCTATCTATCTATCCATTCATCCATCTATCTATCTATCTATCTATCAATCCATTCATCCATCTATCTATCTATATATATACTGTATTTCATTAGGATAGATTCACACATAAATATTGAATATACATATTATTATGTGATGGATTATAGTTTTTTTTTCAAGGGAAAACAAATATACGAGTATATTAGTTCATCTAAACAGAGATATAGACAACAGTCTTAGTCACATACACACACACACACACACACACACACACACACACACACAGACACACTCACTCACACACACGCACGCACACGCACACACACACACAGTTACTCTATCTGCATTCATATAGTTTATGGTTACGCACGCGTGCACACACACACACACACACACACATGTGCACACACGTGCACACACACACACACACACACGGCCACACACGTGCACGTACGCACACATGCACGCATACACATGCACACATGCACACACACACACACACGCACGCACACATGCACACATGCACACACACACACGCACACGCACGCGCGCGCGCACACACACAAACACACACACACACACACACACCCGCACACACTCCCACATCCCTGTCTCAGTAGCCTTTGGCAGTCGTGTACAGGCTCAATTTGTCTTCCTTTTGTTTTCTGGAGACAAAGACCACGAGCCTCTATCCGCAGGCACAGCTGCAGTCTTCTGTCTCGGCTGCGTCGCGCCTCATCGGCCGAGTTCAGAAAAGGAGAGGCTCCATCTGGTCAGTCCGCAGGACGACGGATCAACTGGATCTACTGCTATGACTCTATGTTAAGCAGAGAGAGATGCAAACTGTCAATGACGAGAACGAACAATTATTTAATCAGGCATTAACTTTGATCAGTTAATGCGACAGTATTTTCATGGCCCCCGACACTGATGGGGGTGAGGTGAAACCACGCTAAAATGCACTGAAACGACGACGCCGGGGAGCCATTGGCGGTAGTTTACAGACAGATCGAAACCGAGATCGACATGCCTGTTGTGTACGATGTGGAAACCAGACCAAAAGAACCCCGATGTGTGGCGCGTTGAACGCACACACACCCTCAGACACGCCCATGCTTTCCAACCGGAGCCACCGCTACACCCACGCCTCCGTTCCTTCTGGGAGAGAAAGCGCCTCTCGCCCCACGAAAACAAGTCGCCTCCTCTGCTCGTGAGCCCACTCTAGATTGAAGTCCCTCGGAGATTTGGGGGGTTTCGTTCGGGAGCGATGAGAGTCATTCCGTGAAAGATGCTGCTGTTTCATCGATCTTCATTTCATTTGCAGCGAGTCACATTACATCATGTGCTTAAACCTGCGCGCAGGGGGGCGAACGAAGCAAAGGAGCGTCGACATCAGTGGATCCAAGAATCCACGCAAAACAAAGACACCGAAGAAATGACGCTATTCGCCCGTAATGTAATTCAGTGATGAGAGGAAGCTCCGCAGTCATCCTAGTTCAATCAAAAAAAACCCCAAAAAAAACAAAAAACACAAAAGACAATTTGGGAGTTAATTGGGAAAGTCTCGAGGGAGGGGTTCTCGTATTGTAATTTACTAACCACTGGGTCGTATGTGCTTTGCGCCCCAAATCTCTTTTCTCGGCGGGAGCTGTGTTAGTCTCATCAGATTCCCAAATTGTCACCACGCTCTGTTCTTGTGGTGCTTAATAACTTTCCCGTCACGTTCAGAATGGTATCTCTCTCTCTCTCTCTCACACACGCACGCACGCACACGCACACACACACAAAATCTTCACTTCACAACAAATTTGTGAATGTTTTCACGTTCACGTTACAGACTTGAAGCCGGAATAACTTTTGAAATAGCATGTCAACAACGCGCTCCTTATATGTTTTGCTGCCGACGTTTGATACGAATGGGACCTGGTCAGCAATAGAGAACAGATGCGACTTATACCAGGGGCGGCTGCGGGTGGTCATGATACGGAAAAATCCAAGGAGCTTAAAATTTGCACCTTCAATTCCGACAGGCACATTATTTCGCTTATAAATCACCATTACGTCTCATCCAAGAGATCAAATATCTTATCAAATGGTCCATAGCAGGTGTCCTTTCCTCGTACTGCCAGAGTGGAGTCGCTTTCAAACAGCGGACATCTTGGAACTCTTGTGTTTCCAAAATGGTACACGTGTAGAACATTGGGATAATGAGTTTTTGTCATTGAGCAGCTGTTGAGAGTAATGAGCATTTAATCTTCGAGAGGGAGAGTGCCGTGAATATTCAAGCTTTGATCAACGCGAGGAGCCTTTCCCGTCCTGTCCTCCTCTCCTCTCCCTTCATCCTCAGCTTCCTTCATTTCTAGCTCTCCTCCTCCTCACCTCCGCCTCCTCTTCCTCCACCCACTTCTCTCTCAGCGCCTCCTGGACTTGTAAGCACTCCCACGGGACCGGGAGAGATTTGCATTGAACAAATATTGTCGAAATTAAAAACCATTTAAAGAAGATAACTTAGATATTAGGAACGTTTTGCGAGAAGTTTCTACTTTTTCCATTGACTTCCACTCAGTCTGGGGTTTTCTGAAACGACATCGAGTAGCCATAAGGCTGACCTGCTATGTTAAGCACTTCGGCATTGTGGTGTGGGGAGAATGTGGTTTGAGCAGCCACACCTGTCCTGGGGCCAAGGTAATTGGGGACCCAGGATCAGATTGGCTGTACGCCTGTTGCTCGTTGGCTGGTCTAACGAGCAAACGGTAAAGCCTCCATCCCCACGCACACTCAGGAGAGGAGCCCTTGCCATGACACGGGTCCATCTGCTCCTGGACTAATTCCACCGAGCCCACTCTCTACAATAAACTGTGTGTCTACAACCCCGTGTTCTGTGTCTTTGTGCCGGAGGTCCCTGAATTTTCAATCTTCATTTTTTCATCAAATTCATAATTAAATAACAGTAACCATGACCTCATGAATATAGGATTGGAAATATCATGAACACTGTGCTATTGCATAAGATTTTGCAATATGTCTGTTTCCTGGCTTGATCCTGTGATCATGACACGGCTCTCACACAAAATTCATATTCAATTATGGCGAAAACAATAAGGGAAAAGTGATTTGGCTTAATGTGTTTTCTTTTCGTGTGAGGAATCGAGAATATGCCATATTTCAGACAGCCAGTCAAATAAACAGACAGACACAGTTCAAGAGAGAGAATATTACCCCAGGACATTGAATATTTTAAAACCAGAGCCCATGAAGTAGTGATGTTGTGAGGCCAATCAGTAAGCGCATGGGCGGCGATCCAAATGCAATCATAGACAATTATACTCCTCACTGTGGCAATACACGTACGTGTGTGAGAATGCAAGTTATAAGTCACTGTCTTGCTGATTAGTCATCAACCTTCATGGTTGAAGACTCTCAGACAAACAACAAACATGAAACACCAGAGACTAGTGAGTGTGAATGTGTTCACTTGTCTGTGAGGGTGTTCACCAATCAGCCACAACATTAAAACCCCCTGCCTAACATTGTGTAGCTTCCCCTCGTGCCGCCAAAACAGCTGTGACCCGTGGAGTTATGGACTCCACAAGACCTCTGAAGGTGTCCTGTGGTATCTGGCACCCGGACGTTAGCAGCAGATCCTCTAAGTCCTGCAAGTTGTGAGTTGAGCTGGTTGTTCCAGGCACATCCCAGCGGAACATTTCCCAGAGCACCACGCTGCCTGCACCGGCTTGCCTTCTTCCCCTAGTACATCCTGGTGCCGTCTCTTCTCCGGGTAAACGACTCACACGCACCCGCCCATCCGCATGATGTAAAGGAAAACGTGATTCGTCAGACCAGTCACCTTCTTTCATTGCTTCCTGGTCCAGTTCTACGCTCACGTGTCCATTGTAGGCGCTTTTGGTGGTGGACAGGGGTCAGCATGGACACCCTGACGATCTGCAGCTACGCCGCCCCATACGCAGCAAGCTGTGAAGCACTGTGTGCTCTGACACCTTTTTCACCAATTTCTGCTACAGTAGCTCTTCTGTGGGATCGGACCAGATGGGCTAGACTTTGCGATCAATGAGCCCATGGGCGCCCATGACCCTGTCGCCGGTTCACCGGTTTTCCTTCCTTGGACCACTTTTGGTAGGTACTAGCCACTGCATACCAGGAACACCCCACAAGGTTGGGGTTTTGGAGATGCTGTGACCCAGTCGTCCAGCATCACAATGTGCTCCTTGTCAAAGTGGCTCAGATCCTTACGCCCATTCTTCCTGCTTCCAACACATCAACTTCAAGAACTGACTGTTCACTTGCTGCCTCATATATCCCGCCCCTTGACAGGTGCCACTGGAACCAGATGATCAGTGTTATTCACTTCACCTGTCACTGGTTTTAATGTTGTGGCTGATTGGTTTGTATAAATAGTATATCCAAGAACAACAACAAAAGAGCATAGACAGCAGATGAGGGAATTAAAGTCAGATCAGATCAAAACGAGATCAACAATAAAAAATAAATGACTGGATGAATTCATGAATTAGGACTCAAAGAGAATATCTTCCCCACAAATTGAACGCCACCCCAATTATCCACTACTGTAGCCGTGGTGCCTTCAGTTGGTTTCGGAACGTTCTCTTCTTCAGTGTTTCGCTCTTCTCCGCTCACTCACTCCTTGCATTCCACTTCTCCTCCCTCAAGCGAGCTGGTTATTGAAGGGACGCTGTCTGAGGTCCTGATCCCTAACCTCTGCGTAAAGTCTTGGTGACATATGGGCTCCACAACATCTACAAGCGCAATTGAGCGTGAGTGTGTCATTGTATGTAGAAGACATTGATCTGTTTAGAACTCTACGTTTTAATACTCAGTATCAATATTCCTGCACCAACCTTTGTCTCAACTTATCGTTGCCGTCTGAGGGTCACCACTTCTTTTTCCTCTTCTCAGCTGTGGTTGGTCGACAACTCCTCCCAGATACTAAATTACACTGGTCCCAAACCTCTGCTTAATCATCGCGAACGGAATATCTAAATATAACCATCATGCTGGCGGGCAAGTGAAGCGCTTGTGCCTGATGTCCCCGCACTGCACCCCTAAATGTAAAAGACAAGTCTACTGTCTCTGAGTGGCATTTTTAGGAAGATAGAAATAATAACATTTGAGAACGTAAAGTCCCTCTGTCTCCGTAGAGACTGGACCTGTTTCTGTTTCTCGTCTTTGCAGCCGAGGGCCACGGTTGGGAACGGAGGCGTCATTTTTCCGAATGTTTTTTTTCTTATCGAAAACAGATGTCTTCCGAAAAATATTCGTAAAAACCCAATATTTGTGCTTTATTTGGATTCCGCCCCACCCCGACTTTACACCAATGTTACTGCTTCCATGCACAATTCAGAAATTTACGGAACGACTCTGATGGAACATCGAGACCGGCTCCTTTTCCTTTTCCTTAACTATCTATGCCTTCACACAACCATCTGGAACACAATTCCTAAAAATAACTATTTCTAACCTCATACCTAGACACAAACACATCTAACTCTGAACTTACAACTAACCATACACTCAAAAATCAAAATTTTTGGGTTATCCCAAGTTAAAATTGAGAAGCAATCGATTTCAAACTGAGAAAACCTAACAATCTCATTAACATAAACGTTATACCTAAACATATCTATTTGTCTGCACGGTGGACGGGAACGGCATAACGGCACTTTCTGAAGGGCACGGGGTGAGCGAGGGGGAGGAGCCACGGCAAAACGGAACGAGCGCCACGATGTGTTGCAATGGTGATGTACAAAGACTGCAACAAAATATATTCAACTAAAATATTTTATGTCTGTTATTATATATCAGAATTTTTGTAACACATGTAGCCATAAAAATGCAGCTTACAATTAATATTTTATTGGAAAATTAAATGAATGTGAAATTTGTTCCAAAATGTATTTTGTCACTCATAGTTGGTTAACTTCAGACAAGCCGCTATAAAGCATCATATTCATCTCCAAGCAGGTTTGACAATGGATGACTTTGCATTGTGGATATATTTATGGATATTGAGAGATATTGAGAGTTGTTGATTGTTTCCTGGTTATGAGCAATGATTTGTTAACTGAGTGATCAATGACTGATCACCTGGTTTCCACTGGCAATATAAGCCCTTCTTTTATTATTAATTACTCATATTAATTATATTATGATACAAAAAATAACCCTGAGCTGCAACTTCACCCCCTGACCTCTAGCATGACTTCCGAATCTCAGCATCAATTCTAACCTCATAACTGAAATGAACAGAGGAGATAATAGAGACAGAATGGACAGCAGATTGCAGGTCAGACATACGGGGCAGACATGTTGCTCGGAGCAGACGAGCCAGGGAGCGGAACCCCAGACCTGCAGAGAGACATACGGTCGGCAGCAAAAAAAAAAAGGCCAAAAACACCGAACGACAGACGGGCAGATTAACGCAGAGGCCTTGCGCCGGATTCATTTCTTTAAATCACAAAGAACGTGACAGCTTCGCTCCTCTCCTCCTCGGGTGATCAGAGCTTCATTTGACCTCCTGAGAACATGCGGAGATTCATTTTAAAAAATACAAAGAAAACACACGCGAAGAATAGTCTGTCAAACCCACCGGCGAGAAAGAGAGAGCGAGAGAGGAAGGTGAGGGGAGCGTGACTTTAGGGGCAATGATCATTATCATCCCTGGACTGGACTGCGTAGTGGAATGGAACCGTGTCACTGCCGACTGATAATTACCCACGATGCTTTGCAGGTCGGCGGGGGTGTGGCAGCTTAGTGTGCGGCGCGAAATGAGCCGCGAGCCACGTCCCCTCCACGTATCTGGGGGACTGGAGGTTCTTACCGTTCATCTTACGGACGCCACTCCATCCATCTCCTCATCTGCCGTAAGTCAAAGAGTCATTCATCACATTAAGTGTTTTTAATTGATTAGTTCTCATTGAATTTCTCGGGGAATGATGCAGTGGGACTGAATGGCAATCTAGCATGTTATTAAGTACGGAAAATGAGTGTACACTACAGTAGCACCCATAACCAATGCCAGATAAGTATGAACTTCCCATTACGTCAATATCAAATATTGACTTCATCCGACCTCCTACAGGTAATCTTCCAACAAAAATGAACTGTTATTTATCCAGTACTTGTAAAATTGTAAAGAATTGTGAGATTAATGGTAAAAAAAACTGTAAAAATTAAGTAATCTCCCTTGAAATAAGCGACAGTATTTTGGATGAAATATCTATTCTACAAATTGTTCCAGTAGTCATTGTTTTTTCTCAAAAAAATAATTGCGTAGGTTTCCACATTGGAATGAGGCGTTGTGTTGAGTTTCTCTGTGCTATGGAAAGAGTTGTGTTTTAAAAGTTTCTCTCATATAAAAATATGTATATATATATATTTATATATATATACATTTCATATATAAATATATATATATATATATGAGAGAAACTTTTGAAATACAACTCTTTCAACAACTCTATATATATATATATATATATATACACTGTATATCAAAGGTATATTTGTGTTCAGCAAAGCCTAGCGTGATGAGAGGAACACAAACAACACAAACAAGGTGGAATAATCACCAAAACAAAACAATAAAACCCAAAGCAACAATCAACAGAAGCTGCCGGCGCTGCGCCGCCTGACAAGCCGCGCCGCGAACACGCCGACATTTATTCTCCCTCTTGTTTTCCTTTCGCCTCACTCCCTCGTTCCTACCTCCCGCGCCCTCGCTTTCCCGCTGTCCTCTCCCGCCCCGCCTTCCTCTCCTCTTTTATGTCTTCCCTCTCCTTCCTCCTCTCGTTTCGACCCCGCACGGGGCTCCTTCTCCTCCCCTCCTCCTCTCCTCCTCTCCTCCCTCTCCGCTCTTTTCCGCCCTTCTCTCCTCTTCTTCTTTCGTCTCCTCCGCTTTCATCCTCTCCCCCTCAAAACATTCTACAAGGTTCCTACTTGTGTATTTCTATGGTTTTTGGGACATTTCCTACAGGACTGTCAATAGAATTAGCATTTTTATATTTTCTATAGGGTCCTATAGGAAGGATGTTCTAAAACACTATAGAAATCTAATAGGAATCCAACAGTATAGGATTTCTCAGAATTTCTATTGAAATCAGATAATAATATTTTGCTGTTGTATTTTATAATATACTGTATATATATAAACACATTTTATTTATCCTCCATTCTCTTCTTTTCCCTCCTCCATCCTATCATCTTATCCTCTCCTCTGCTCTTTCTCTCTTCCCCTCTCCCATCATATTCCCTCTTTTTCTTATCCTCTTCTCTCCCCTCATGTCATTGCGTCTCCACTCCTCTCCCCCACGTTTCAGTTATCCTCAACACTTAACATTTCTCTCTCTCTCTCTCTCTCTCTCTCTCTCTCTCTCTCTCTCTTCCCTCTGTTTCTGCGATTGTATTTTTTTTCCATTTCACACAATCCCCTCTTTCAATCCCACGATGCAGGCAGAGGTAGAGTCAGTCATGCGAGGTCTCTGTCAGAGGGAACACAAACAAGCCCGCGCTCACACACACACACTCACACACACACACACACACACACACACATGCCCGCACACACACACACACACACACACACACACACACACACACACACACACACACACGCAAATAAGCTTCCTTGCGCTCTCCTCGCTCTGATTGTCAATGAAGGTGGGACGTGATGGTACATATTTCACTGTTCTCAGAGGCTACATGAGCCGCCTCCATCGCCCGCTTCAGGTTTGCCTCATGCAGCAAACTCCGCCCTGATAAAACTGTACGGCGGATTTACAGTCAATAAACTAAGCATTAGAACGGCCAGCTCAGGATCCCTTTCATTTGCTGTTAAATCCGCCTCACTTAAGCATGGTTTTTTCCATCGAGACGTGGACACATGAAGCGCTGCGGGCCTGGATGTTGAACCCGGTCCAGAATTGGGCTCAACCATCCTGACACCGCCGAAATTAAATATATTCCGAATGGAAAAAAGGCAAAAAGAAAGAATCTATTGTACTATATTCCCGCTGAGTGTTGATGGGTGTCAGGAAATGAGATCCTTACGTGAGGAACTCAGAAGTGGAAGGAAAGTTGCATCGACAACAAACACCACATGCAATGCATGTTTAGGGATTTAAAGGAAAATTCTAGTATATTTTAACCGAAGCCCGATTTTTCGTTCATTGGTCCCCCATTTACACCTGGCATTAAACTGCGATTTGTATCCAGATACGTTATCTGGGTCAGGAGATACACATGTTAAAGCGAGGTTGGAAATGCACCCAGAACGCATCACGATGGGAACGCTACGGCGGCTGCCAGAGCACTTCTGGAGGTGGTCTGGCAGACATTGGGATCGGATCTCAGCCAGGTGGAGGTGCAATCCGTACAGCTTGGCCCCATCGGGTAGGAGAGAATCCGTCTCCGCCTCTTCCCGCTCTCCCACCAATCATCAGTCCTTTGGCGCATCCACAGAGAACGATCGGATGTAGTGGCATCCACTGTGGCTGCAATTGCAGCAAGAAATATTTGTCTTATTGCAGAAAAATTTTAATTTTAAATCAAAATGAAAAGTAGCATCGCTTCCTGTGACAGTGTGATGGGCACCAGAATATTTTAAAATTATTCAGAATTGAGAGAGTAACTTAAGCCACCTGCAATGCAATAAAATGCAATGGGGCAATGGATTCCATTCAATGTAGTATTTCTGTGTATTTTCTGACTACATACACCGATTGGCCACAATTTTCCCTAATATGGTGTAGCTCCCCCACGTGCCGCCAAAACATATCTGACCGGTCGAGGCATGGACTCCACCTCTGAAGCTGTCCTGTGGTATCTTGCACAAGGACGTTAGCAGCAGATTCCTTAAGTCGTGGAAGTTGCGAGGTGGGGCCCCCATGGATCAGGCTTGTTGTCCCAGCACATCCCACAGATGCTCCATCGATCTGATATCTGGGGAGTTTGGAGGCCAAGTCAACACCTTGAACTCTTTGCCATGTTCCTCAAACCATTCCTGAACAATGTTTGCAGTGTGGCAGGGGTCATTATCCTGCTGAAAGAGGCCACTGCCATCAGGGAATACCGTTGCCATGAAGGGGTGTAGTTGGTCTCCAACAATGTTTAGGAAGGTGCTACGTGTCAAAGTAGCATCCACATGAATGCCAGGACCCAAGGTTTCCCAGCAGAACATTGCCCAGAGCATCACACTGCCTCCGTCGCTTGTCTTCTTACCATAGTACATCCTGGTGCCATCTCTTCCCCAGGTAAACGACGCACACGCATCCACCCATCCACATGATGTAGAAGAGCCACCTTTTTCCATTGCTCCATTGTCCAGTTCTGATGCTCACCTGTCCATTGTAGGAGCTTTCAGTGGTGGACAGGGGTCAGCATGGACACTCTGACCGGTCTGCAGCTACACAGCCCCATACGCAGCAAGCTGTGATGCTCTGTGTGTTCCGACACCTTTCTATCATAGCAGCATTAACTTTTTCACCAATTTGTGCAACAGTAGCTCTTCTGTGGGATCGAACCAGACGGGCTAGACTTCGCTCTCTATGCGTGCCAATGAGCACATGGGCGCCCTTGACCCTGTGGCCGGTTCACCGGTCGTCCTTCCTTGGTCCACTTTTGGTAGGTAGTAACCGCTGCATACCAGGAACACCCCACAGGACCTGTGGTTTTGGAGATGCTCTGACCCAGTCGTCCAGCATCACAATGTGCTCCATGTCAAAGTGCCTCAGATCCTTCTGCTTATGCTTCCAACACATCAACCTCAAGAACTGACTGTTCACTTGCTGCCTCATATATCCCACCCCTTGACAGGTGCCACTGGAACCAGATGATCAATGTTATTCACTTCACCTGTCACTGCTTTCAATGTTGTGGCTGATCGGTGTGTACGTATATTGACTTTGCGATGGCTCAACGGCTTTAAAATGTTCCTCGCTGCAAATGACCTCTGCTGTAAGCAAAACACCTGAGCACACACACATATAACACACACCTGAGTTAATACGGAAAACAGGCCTTAGGAGCGGGACGAGATTCAAACATACGCACGCACGCACGCAAGCACGCACACACACACACACACACACACACACACACACACACACACACACACACACACACACACACATACACAAACACACACACCATCGGATTCTTCTGGATGAACTCCTCCATACAGCCCCACACACACATACACACACGCACACACAGACACACGTACACGCACACGCACGCACGCACGCACACACACACACACACACACACACACACACACACACACACACACACACACACACACACACACACACACACACACACACACACACACACACAGCCCCTAAGCAGAGTTGTGTTTTGCCAGTGGATGCCAACCAACCGTAGCTCGCCAAAGCTCCTGCAAACAACAGTTGGAGGGTATTTTAGACAAAGCTCTCTTTCCTCTTCTTTCCTCTTGAATCAACTCACGTTTGCTCTCCACCATTTCCACCTCTCTGCCTCTCATACGTTTCCGGAAATCCTCCAACCCGACGGAAGTCGAGGGAAAAAGGCGGAAAACTTCTCTTAGCTGTTGAGACTCTGGTGTCGTGAGTGTGGTGGTTGTGACGTCCAAGTCATTGTTCCATGAGGAGGACGTTGAGGTTTAAGGACGCTTAGGACCAAACAATAAAAGCCATCGTAGATCTTCTTAACTGCAGTGGATGGCTCCCTAGTCTCACACACACACACACACACACACGCGCACGCACACACACACACACACACACACACACACACCACTCAGTCCAGGTGGTTAATGTGGACCGAACGCTTTGGTCATTTCAATTAAAACTCATAAATCTCTCAATGTGTGCACACTGTAAGAGACTCTTTGTCCATTACTGCACCTTGTACTGAGGCTCACGGTTCACACTGGCGTTTCCCTCTCTCTCTCTCTCTCATTTTTTCAGCTAATTTCACTCTCCATGCATCACGTACGGCCTCCCGTTTCCCTCTCCCCTTACCTCCTCTTTCATCACCCCTCCTCTACCTTCTATCAAACACTCTCCTCTCTTTTCCTTGTTCCACACTCCGCTCTTCCCCCTCTCTCCAACCCTGTTACATTGGGGGTCAACGTGTTGGAAAGAAAAGCTGATAACCGCAGCAGTATGAAACCACATGGGGAATCAGGGGGGGGGGGACGCACCGGGGGTGTTAGGCTGGATCCAGGTGTAATGCCTGACTACCGAGCCTGCAGGCTTTTTCTCAAGAACCCCCACAACAAATAAGGGTGCGCACACACACGCAGACACGCGCACACACACACACACACACACACACACACACACACACACACACACACACACACACACACACACACACACACACACACACACACACACACACACACACA
>NC_137203.1:6680713-6693213 GCF_960531495.2 Zeus faber
CCTGGTACAGAACGAATAGTTTATTATTCCAGTATGGAGTTAGCCTCGCCAGTTCTTATTCATGACAATTTATTCTGTTGCGAGTCATGCAATCGCTGACAAACGCTATTGCACCACGTATGCAATTTGTGTGAATTAAAACACCGTAGTGAACCAATTACACCAGAATGGCTTTGAGTAGTTCAACACTAATAATCCAAGACCAATAACAGGAGGGAAGTAATCGCTGAAGATGATTAGTTGGGGAATGATTGTGACCCCCAATTGAAATGGAGTGTTATATTTATGAAATGTCTTTCGCAAAGGCACTTAGGATTGGCCTTGTGTACGAAATGTGTCAAAAATGAACCCGCCTCGTTGTTCCATCGACGGAAAACCTTTCCACCCGCGTCTCCCAGCTCCTCCTTTTCATTAGTCACTTTTGGAAGTAATTAAAATACGATGGCGGGACTCTGAGCGACGTCTAATGGGAGGCGTTAGGGTCGGCCCTGGCTCCGCGTCGCCCCGCCGACACCCACGCCGCGTGGTCGGGCCGCCCGTCGCAGCCCTACCTGAGAAGTTGGGGTCAGTAAAACCCGAAGCTCTTTTTGCGAATTTGCCATTTTTAGCGGCTCTATTTGAATAGCGACAGTCGATGGTGGGATCATATTGAAATGGTTCACGTGGGAACTTCACACGGTGTTCTGTAATTAATTCTCCAAAGCCCTCGGTGTGACACATTGAGGGCCGCGCGCCCGCGCACACACACACACACACACGCACACACACACACACACACACACACGCCCACACACGCACACGCACACACACTCTCCATCTCAGTGCGGTGGGATTAGTGTCTCAGACTCCCGCTGCAGTGATGTTATGAGTTATATTTACGGGGGTACTTCGCCGACGGCCGGGGCAGCGGAGTAATCACCACGACAATCACTGGGAACTGATTCAGACAATACAGATAAATATACAGTAAATTCAGAACCGCCCCCTTCCGAAAGAAACCAACCGAGTTTCATCACATTGAAGTTTATGGTAATTTAGATTATGATCAAAAAGGCTTTTTTTCTGGCTCCAAATGGAACGGATGGAGTACATGCTGCTCCAGATGGCCGGAACAACAGGGGGATTTTCGTATCTCATTTTTTATACAGTGTTTTTGTTGTAATGGGCAATAAAGGGGGCGTGCGCTTTTTGCAAATTGTCACACACACACACACACACACGCACGCGCACACACAGACACACAGACACGCACACGCACACGCACGCGCACGCGCACGCACACGCACGCACACACACACACACACACACACACACACGCACAAAATAGTCTCTAATTAAGAGTGATGTGGAAAGGGGAGCTTTTGAACCTAAACCGCGGGGTTAAACACTGCACTCGTACGATATTGCTGCAAAATAAAGCACTTACAGAGTTCTACGACGGGCTCCAGTGCGCTCGTGTGCCTACATGTCTTCAAATCCAATGCATGCTCATTAAAGGAAAACTTTTTTAAAGGGAAGGCACACATGGCTGATACAAAAAAAACGGGCGGCGTTCGCAGATCGTCAACCACTGATCCTGCCGGAGAGATTGCATCAGATCCTTCACAGAGCTTCTGTCAGGTATAGATGGGAGACGTGCGGGAGAAGAGAAAATATGATTTCTTAGCCTTACCTCACAAAGCGAAGATTGATTATAAAAAAAGAAGAAGGGAAGGAAAAATAAAAAAAACCCTCCTCCTTCGAGGATGGGGAATTAAAACACGCGTACAGATCCATATCGTGCAGAGAATCAGCCTTTTGAAGACGTTGTAAGAGAGGGATGAACTTATCATTTCCGGGCCAGAGAGGCGGGCGAAGGTAAAGGTCTTTCCAGATCAAGAAATATGTTCTAAAAAGATCCCCGACAGAGCGGTGGGAAGCCCTCGCGGTGGTGGGGAAGCGGACGGCAGAGTCTAGTTAAAGACAAAACCCTGAAACTATTTTTGTACGTTTGCTTTTTACTCTTCCAGATGCACAAGGTGACTTTGATCAATTTTTTTTTTTCCCCACGGGAACTAAATATTAGAATTAAACTTCAGCAGCATTGGACAATTAGCGTCAAGTCGAGACCCCCGCAACAAAGCCATGGAAATGGCAGCATAACGGCGATATATTTTATTTATAATATTTTGTAAGCATTTTCCCCATCAATTATATAAATCATAATGCCGTATGATCTGACCCCGAGCAGGAATAAACTGGTGAAGTAATTGATTGAAAAAAACCTAAAAAAACCTGGTTAACAATGAAAAGCAACAGCATCGTATTTGTACAGAACAAAAAAGCAAAAACAAATTAACAAGCAAATTAAAAGCAGGCGTTAAAAAATCCGTGAAGACAAGGATTGAAAAGGCATCTAATTAAGATATATTACAGCCCAGCCCGGTTGTGTAGTTTTGATGAATTAACTTTTTTAATTGGCTTGTATTATCGAGCACCAGAGATCCCGCTCGCACATGCAGCCAGATCCCCCAACACTTCCCACATACAAGCACCCGCTGAGTTTATTTATTTTTACCCGGGAATGAGGCGAGTCATATTTTCGGCGCGGCGTTCGGCGCTAACGGCTCCTATGAAGCGCGGTACAGCCGAGTCTGACATCATTTCAGCACACAAACCTGCTTTGATTTCACCTCGACGGCGACCTCGGTTTTTATCCACCGCAGCCGGAGATTGTTCTCAAATGATCCACTGTGATAGAACGTGTTTGTTTTCCACGCCACCAACGTTATCTTAATATCATCAATGAATTTTGATATTGTATTCCGTAAGTACTTGAGGCACCCCACCGGCCCAGCCTCAGAGCTGGGTTAGGTGCGTATGATTGAAATATAAGCCATCTAATTAATGCTCAACTAAAGCAGAACCCTGGTATGTTTTTGGTATTTCATAACTAAAACCGTATTTTTTTTCGATCACTGGAAGTCAACCCGAGTGATCATAATAACATTTTAAATTGATGCAATATTGAAAGAGATGCCTCAGCCAGCTGCAATGCGTAGGGGCAATTGCGGCCGCCAAACTACATGGTTGCAGCTCGGTACATGGCAATCTTCTCTCTACACTAAGTTAAAAAAAAAAAAGAAAAATGTTTTTCCTCTCAACCCTACACACCTCATTTATACTCGGAGTGCCTCAGGACTGGATCCCAATTCCTAATCACGGAAAGGAGCCTTTTTTCATTTTGAGTGTTATTATAGATTACGCCGACGTCGTCGGATTCTCGCTTTGAACGCGTCGGCGTCTGCTCACGAGAGAAATCACGACGCCGGGATCGCTCCCTTTTTCACCCATCGGTGGTTAAAAGAATGCGAGGGTAATCGTCTAACCGAATGAGAGGTTTCGGAGCCAAAAAAAAAAACAAAAAAAAAAAAAACCCATTTGGCTGCGCGGCATAAACATTCGACGACCGCGGCGCTAATGGAGGACAGATGCCCGGAAAAAAAGGTTTTCAATTCAATGGAGTCGAGGACTAGAACTTAGCGGGGGCCTCGTCGAAACCACCATCAGATAACGTACACTTCTCGCGGCTCCGTCCACAACTCTAATTAGATTTTTGTGGGAAAAGCTTTTTTTTTTTAATTTTTTTTTGGGGGGTGAGTTTTGACAAGCTGATAGCTCACACATGCTGATACAGTTTTTTACCCTCGCACATCCGCCGTCCTACGTACATCTGAGAGTCATTAACTCCGGAGCCTTTCTCAATTAGTCACCTTTGTGCAAAAGTTTTAATTAGACGTTCCCCGCCCCCCCCCCCCCGCCTGCAAAGCCTTTCGACAAAGCCGTCTTGCAGATAGAGGAGGAGGGGGGCGGCCGATAAAGTCTCTTTTTGCGTTTTCGTTGACTCACCCGCTTTCCCCGCCTGACGCACGCGACTCTGCCAGATTCTAATCAGCTCCGGGCACCTGCTGCCAAGCCTCCCGCTGCTTCCAGGATACGTCGGCCGACGCGCGGCGAACGCACTCAAGGTCGAAGCAAAAGGCCGCGTCTCCGCGACGGAGTGGGCTGAACAGCCCGCAACCGCGAAAATGCTTGTTTCTTGTTAAAAAAAATAAAAATAAAAAGCGCATTCTTTGGACGCACTAGGGCAAATAATATGGCACGGTCAAAGAATAAGTTACTGGAATGCAAGGCGTTCAGCCAGGTTGTGCCACGGACGACGATAAATGATGGGAACCAACATTTGAATAAGGCCTGGGTGGGAAAACAAACACCCCAGCGCTGAACGCAAAGGGGAGGGGAGCCGGTTTATCCCACATCTTCTGTCGCTACGGAAGAATATTCACGGAAAAGAACAGCCAGCCTCGGGTGAAAGGATATCCCCACCACTTCAAACGAGCAAAAAAAAAACCCCAGAAAAAAAAACAAAAACAAAGAGGGGAGGCAAAGAGAAAAGGCAGCGGCCGCCCAGACAATGTCGGACAATGCAGGGTGGACAACTGGATTCTGCAACAAGCCTCCTTCAAAATAAGACCTCCGGTGGCAGATTCACGTCGGGAAGTATTCGTCCTGGATCTTATTTTGAAGCTCAAACTCCCTTCGCTGAAACACACAAGCCGCCCTGCGTGTTTAAAACAACTAAATAGGTCATAATGCGCAAATAATAGACAACAGACTTACCAATTAAATTGTTACAGATAAAAAAAAAAAGAAACGTGTTTTTTTTTTTGCGTCTGGTTCAGCCGACAGCCTGTGGAGGTTATCAAAGGCCCTCGCGAACAAGAGGCGCCGAAGAGGGAGAGCGAGAGAAAGAGCGTAGTGTTTTCTTTTCTTTCTGCGCGTGGATCTTATCGCCCGCTGCCCGTCCCACTTCAATTCAACAAGCAGCACAAAAGGGAAACCTCCGAACGGGAGGCTTCTGCTGCGGTCCTTCACACTCGAAAGAAGAGCGGTAATTGGGAAGATGGCATCTTGCTAATTGAATTAGAAGCTAAAAAAATAAAATAAAACGACAGAAGGAAAGAAACAGCATAATTTAGGACAACGTCGCAGCATGACATTGGGACAGAATGACGTGCAGTTCAGTTTTAATGTAAGTCTTCATCCAGGAGCCGCAGAGTTCCAGTGCTACGTTTTCTGATGCCACCAAAAAAATGCTTATTGGTGAGTTCAAGCTGCATCCAGTGCGGCTTTAACGCCTCGTCTTGTCCGCGCACCACTCCCGTTTTGTTTTAGTTGGGAAAAACCAATCGGATTAATTTAAGTAAACCAATCATTAAGCGTAATTAATCAGTCTAAGGAGAATTGGTGTTATTTTTCAATACATAGACAACTTGATTCCCCGCTTAGGAACTTCAGCAGACCAACTTCTTTCCAATAAATGAATTTATTTTATCATGCTAATCTTGAATAAATTGAATAATAGTAAACATGAAAATGAAAATCAAAGAAAATAAATGATGGAGAATATTTTATGGGAAATAAAATACATGATAATGGAAATAAACAAAAAATGCAGGATTTGAAAGGGTAACAGACTTTAACTCATAGACAATAGTGAGGTAGGAAATGATGTGACTTTCATTAATATAATAAAATTAGACATGTACTACGGGTTGTAAACTTGTCTGAAGGGGAAATTCGTTAACACATTTGACACAGCAACCTGTCATCAGCTCGCCGCTTCTGCCAGTGATCTCAGCCGTGCCGCGTGGCTGTCTGCGGTCGGCGGATTAGACGGTGTCAGGAAAGAAGTCTCAAAGTTCCCAGGAGGACCGGAACGGTCGAACCGTGTGCTTCTCTTGTTGAGGTTGAGTGTCAAATGAAATTCATCTGACTACACTATATAAATCAGTTAGGGTTGAATCTTTTGTGGATCGGTTGAAAAATGAAAAAAGAAAAGTAAGTAACATTGCAAAATTGCGAGGTTTAGTGATAAAATAAAGAGAACATATAACAAAACACAATTCTTCAGCCGGCAGGCTGGAGCTGGCTTTTTTAGTCAATTTAATAAATTGTGTGCAAATTTTAGCAAAACAAAGACTTAAAGAAAATAAAAATATAAAAGAAAATAAAAAAAGGAAAAGTTTTTAACTGGAGGAGGACCAGCCTATTGACTCAGTGGTTAGCAGCTACTTTTAAACATTCGTTTAACTTTTAACTGTCTAACTTTTAACTGGCTTACTTTTAACTTACTTTTAACAGCTGTTTATTCTTTTTAACTAGGGAATCTCATTTCTTACACACAAAGAGTCACATCAACAGTATGTTCAAACCAATTAATGATTTCAAACCATAAACTCTTGTGACAATGTTTACATACAAACAAATAAAAATAAAATAAATGATTCAAAATCTGTCATCTTTTAAAATCATTCTATCAGTAACACAACATTCAGGACTAATTAACTATTAAGATGATTTCTAATTACTAACTATGAAATAATTTCAACACTCCTTATAAAAGGCATGAAAACATCATCTTTCATCTGATGATATCACAACCAATGGGATATTGTGATACAAATGGTTTGTCGTGGTTTCTCCCGTCGGCCACTAGAAGACAACGTGGCAACATGAAAAATTAATTCATTTTAATGAGGTTGTGTAACTTTGTACTGTGATGGGAGTTGCAACATCTTCAATAGAAACATCTGCAGAAATGAAATGTTACTTCAATTACTGATGAGTTTGGCATTGGTTCAGATTTAGGCTTAACACAAAGGTTGCAGATAATAATAGATAAGATAATAAAATAAGATAATTGCAGATGCAAATTATCCAGGCGGGTCTTTTCCTTCCAGTCGGGTTTTGGAGACAGGCTCTTCATGTCGGGTCTGCCTTTATCAAAGGGTTAAAAAAGCGGTTATAGGTAAAAGCGAGGAAAAAAGGCGAAAAGGAGGAGCCCTTTGTTGGCACAGCTTCGGCCAAGACAACAAATCAGAGTCAAATGGTCATTCTTTCTGTCTTTGTTCCGCCCCAATTGGGATCCTTATTGTTTGGGAATGTGTTACGTGTGTTTCAGATCCTGTGAACTCAGGGAGGGGGTGCTTGAATTTGACTTAATGCAGCTTTGACATTCAATGTGTTTACATGCGCAGATCTATCCGAATAACATGTATCACCAGAAATTTATAGTAATGGGCTAAGGTGTAATTTTTATTACTTCAGCTTACGTTAAGTCGGATAAGGTGATATGTTCCCATTTCTCACCTATAATTTTGAAATATTTAGCTCTTTGGCTCATAATAGAATACACGTCTTAACAGTGGACTCGCTGCTGCTGTTACACAATGTTTTGCAAAATATGAAAGTATCCATTACCTACCTCAAAATGAGGCCATAAATTCATCTTGATAGTAATAATTTATATGCATATATATATATAATTTTTTCTCTTTTACTTTTTACTGTTGTTGCCTTATTCACTGCACTGGAATGAGGTTTCCGACAGTGAATATCTGATGTTTAGATAAAGGTAAGATGTGAAAAGTAAAAAAAAAAAGGCAAAACATTGTCAGACATAAGTGACAGAAAAGAGGGGAGATGGCAGATCTGTGATGAGGAACAACAACAACAACAATAACTTCTGTCATGAGAGGGGGACAAAGACAGGAAGTTTTGATAGAGAAATGGATAGAATAGATGGAGGGATAGATGGATGACTTCCACACTACTGCCCCCAACGCACACACACGCACACACACACACACACACACGCACACACACACACACACACACATACACACACACACACACACACACACACACACACACACACACACACACACACACACACACACACACACACACACACACACACACACACACACACACACACACACACACACCCCTGGGACAAGAGCTCATCGCAAATTTCTGTTCAAACTAACTGGACTGTGGCTTATTTCAGACATCAGACATGAAGCTGTATTGGCGTGTGTGGATGTGTGTGTATGTGCATATGTGTGTGTGTACGTGGGTATGTCTGAGCGAGAGAGAGGAAGCGAGAGAGAGAGGGGGAGAGATCCTGGATCAGTGTTACTGGTACTACGGGTGTCTGTCTCTTCAGTAACAGATCCGCAGTATCTGACTGGGACCAGAGCCTTCGTGGATTACGGCGACCGGCTTTAATTCCTTTGGTGGATTAAAAAAAGAGATTTATTCAATCAGTTAAATTCACTTATTCAACACACAAAAAAAGGGAAAATAAACCGCAAGATTAATTGATTTGCCAAAAATTGCGTGTGTCTTTAAAAGAGAACAGCTGACAAGATTCCTTTATGGGTTCAAATACAATGCTATAACCCCATCTGCAGGTAATAAGGCTTGATTCAAGCATTTGACGTCTCAATGTGGTGTTCCTTTAGCATTGATTTATTTTCCGTTGTGGGTGAGCGCGCCCGTCAATCCAAACCTTTTGCTGCACTATGTAAGTTTTAGGCGTCAGCAGGTCCAGAACAAGCAGCAGACATTATACCATGTATTGTATGACAAGGAGGCATATAGGCAATAACATGACATATGAGAAAAGCAGTGCGTCAGGTTTAGCTTTGCTACCCTGCAGTTCATGGATGAAGAATGCAGGTTATATTTTATAGGATTATGTATTATATTACAAGCTTAGAACACGATAAATTCACTCTTGCTTGCTCCCTGGACTAATACTTGGAGTTAAAATGCGATGATAGAGTATTTTTTAGTGCCCTCACCAAAAACACTACCACTACTGTAGTACTACTATTACTACTGCTACTGTCATGACAACCACTATTACCACTTTCACTGGTACTACTATGACAATAATGATCATCGTCATCCGATCCTTGACTCTAATCAAACTGTATGTTACTTAAAGAGCTGCATAGATAACGCTGAAAATGTCCTAAAGATGAAAGCCCCTGTGGAACATTTCCTTGGAAAATGAACATTGAACCGCGCGCTCGGCGTCTAATGAGAGTCTCATCAACCCTTCCGCTGACGGCGCGTTGGCCTCGCTGTCAACATTTTGACAGCGGGGAATCAAAATAACTATTTGGAACAGGCCCACTTGGCATCGATTCACCGCTGAATGCCGCCGCCACCGCTGCCGAAAGATTCATCTCACGCGTCAGTACTTTGAAAAGCTTCCACAGCGGAAGTTCAGCTGCGGATGTTTGTAGAGCCCGCGCCTGTTCCAATGCAGCGGGAATTAAGAGCAATTAGCGCTCGCTGGGCGGGCTGGAAGGCGAAGGCGTCTTCCACCTTAAAGTCGTCGCCTGGAACGGAACAGGAGCGGCAAACGTGGCGCCGGATCAAAAGCGCTCGGCGCGCTCTTTGGGTCGTCTTATGACGCGACTACCCGTCGATTCTGTTTTTCACCGCGGCGCACACTTGGTCGAGCGGGCGATCACCACGACGACACATGAGTCACCAGGGCACCGCGGGGAAGCAAGCGCCGGAGCGTGGTTTGGATGTCCTTTTCTGTCCTCACTCGTCTCATTACGAATGCCTCCTTCTGCGACCTGCCATTCCTTTCTCTCCATTGTCTTTCTCAGTTCCTTTTATTCCTTTGCTCACCCTTCATTTTTTACTCTTTCTCCTTCGCTCTCTCCTCTCCTATTCTTCTCATCCACCTTCCTCCCTATGTCATCTTTCCCCATCTCTCTCCCTCTCTCTTCCCACCCCTCCTCTGCCCTCCTTCCCACTAACCTTTACTTTATTCCTGTCACCTATCACAACACAGGATCATAGAAACGAGCCATCATCCTTTCATCCATCCATCCGTCCAGCCATCCAACCTTCCACTCACCCATCCATCCTTCCATCCATCCTTCCATCCATCCATCCATCCATCCATCCATCCATCCGTTTCTTCTTCCCACTCGTTCCTGTTCCTGGCCTTTGGGGGCTGGGTTGAAGTGACAGTGTTACCGCAGTCCATCACCAGGTCACACGTACACTACAAACCTGTCAGCTACAAACAACGCTTTGTGATCACTTGATTAAAATGTGCGCAATTATAGCAAATCCTGACACGCGCACCTAAAATAACTATAAACAACCCTAAAAGCAAAACCTGGGCAGGCCTCATTTATTTAATGCATGTCTTGTCATTCATTGCTTTGTCAGAGAAATATAGTAACTCCCCATGTAATCCACTGATTTAGGGCTGAGCGTGAAGGCAACCTGTTTGCCGCATTACACCAGATATTTAGATTCAACTAATTGTCCTCACACAGAGGCAACGGAATGCATTTCTCCAGCCTAGTAACTGACGTATCGAGGAGCAGTGGGCTGCTATAGCGGTGCACGCGGAGCAGTTAGGGGCTTAAGTTTCTTGCTCAAGGACAAATCAGTACGCTACTAGGAGGAGCCGGGGATCGAACCGGCAATCTTCCGACTGCTAGACAACCCGCTCCACCGCCTGAGAAATGATTCCGCCCCGGAAATTATGCTGTTACGATATGTTGTTACGATCCAGCCGCCGGGGCGGAGGTGGAGTAAGACGGGTGGCCTGCCCGGCATCGGCGGACATGTTTTGGAGATTACAGCACCATCATGCCACCGGGGTCACAGTCCCACCCAGCCCTGGTCTCCGGGCGAGTCCCTACGGGCACTTGTGTTGCCAAGTTTCTGTCTCTCAAGGTTAGTTTGAATTTATGAAACTCTTTATCTAATAACTACCTGTTTGCTTAATGTTTCGATATCTTTGTTTGGCAAAATAAAGGTTCTTTTTTTATCGCCTAAAGCACATTAATAATAGGTTTTTCACGAAGAGACAGCGAGCACAATACTTTTCTAATTAAAAAACATATTGAAAAAAGTATTATGAAAAGTATAAAAAAGTATTTTTTAATACTTTTCATAATACTTTTTTGTAATCCATTTTATTTTGTAATCCAAAATACATTTCAGTGAGGCAAATTTAATTGTATGTTTTAACCTCATTGTTCTTTAGATGCTTTGGCAATATTGTTCTTGTGACTTCCGACATGTCACGAGAGCTTTTTAATTGAAATGAGAGAGAGTCGGAGAGGGAGAGAAGAGAGGAGCGAAAAGAGAATAGTGAGGGAGAAAAGGCGAGTGGAGAGAGAGGGAAGAGGAGAGACAGAGAGGTATCTAGAGAGAAGAGGAGGAGAGAGAGAGGTATCTAGAGGGAGGAGGAGGAGGAGAGAGAGGTATATGGAGAGAGGGAGGAGGAGAGAGAGAGGTATCTCAAGAAAGGAGGAGGAGAGAGAAGAGAGGGAGAGAGAGGTATCTGGAGAGAGGAGGAGGAGGAGAAAGAGAGGAGGAGAGAGAAGGAGGAGGAGAGAGGGAGTGAGGGATGAGAACAGGACGTGTGTTATAATGAGAAAGTTTGTTCCATTTAACACTTCAAAGTGATTTTAATGACTCACTGAAACCAGAGAGAAAGGGAAATGGAGGGATGGAGGGATGGAGGGATGGAGGGATGCAGAGAGGCTGCATGAGGAAGAAACTGAATAAGGATAAACTATATAATACAAAGACAGAAAGATTAAAACATAAAAGGCAATGACTGAAAGGAGAGGAAATATCAATTATTATTAATTGTAATAAATTTTAGTTTAATTGTATTAAACTGAATGATCAGTTATGATTTCCCTCCTTCAGGATGTTCAGACGTCTCTGCTCCTCCTCTCATTTAGTTTCACGTCTGTGTTATGTAATTTAAATGTAATGTAAAGGTAATGTCAATGTAATGTAATTTAAATGTAATGTAAATGTAACGTAAAAATGTAAATGTAATGTAATGTAAATGATTGCAAATGTAAATGTAATGTAATGTAAATGTAAATGTAATTGTAATGTAAATGTGATGTAATGTAAATGTAATGTAATGTAATGTAATGTAATGTAAATGTTATGTAATGTAAATGTAATGTAATGAAATGTAATGTAATGTAATGTAATGTAATGTAATGTAATGTAATGTAATGTAATGTTATGTATATGTAATGTAATGTTAATGTTAATGTAATGTAATGTAAATGTAATGTTCCACACCCTCCCACAGGTCGTTCCACTCACGTCATCACAGGTCCAGTGCAGAGCGGCTTCAGGGAAAAGCAAGATCCAGGACCAATCGGGAGTTCAGGACAAACTGTTTGAAGAAGCTGGGATTTAGAGAAGAAAGGTCAAGTAGTGAGACTGACAGACAGACAGACAGACAGACAGACAGACAGACGGATAGATTGATAGATAGATTGACAGAAGGTCCATAGGCACATGACACAGGACTTCAGCCACTAGGAAGTAGTGGGAAGTTTTGGGAAGTTTTAGGAAATGCGTGACTGAGCGTAAAACATTTTGTCGCAGTTTGGGAAAATGCAAAAAGAAAGACGTCACTAAGCTCAGCTGCAGCAGGGAGCAGCAGACACAGCGGGAGAGACTGAGGCAGTGAAGACGCCCGGCACACCTGTCTGCTGGGAGGGAAAATACACTGCTCTGATCTTACATGTACATTCTCTTTCCCAACGTCTGCTCTCTACTGTGTGTCCATTTTGTCCAGGTGTGTGTGT